>NW_021135191.1:0-169479 GCF_004193835.3 Ostrinia furnacalis
AACTAACATAAAAAAACTATTCATCGCCCAAAAACGATGCATCAGGGCTATATGTAATATAGCACCTGATATATCTTGTTTGACATATTTCAAATCGCTTCAAATACTGACCCTACCATGCCTTTATATATTAGAAGTGAGTGTGTTTGTTAAAAAAAANGGCAGATTTGCACTGCAGATGTGCTAGTGAGTACTAATCTGCGCGACTTGTGTCACCCCCTGATGCTTGGCACCCGGGGCGGACCGCCCCCACCGCCCCCCCCTTACGCCGCTACTGTACGTAGGCGTACCTTTGTTCATTTAGCGTGTATTAATAGAGCAACTAAGTTTTCTCGGACATGGTTAACAGAATAGGTGACCTAATTTGATATACAATATCAGTCAAATCACTGGTCCTGAATAAATGGCATTAATTAAAGAGAGCTGACAACCAACTGCGATGAACATAAATGGATATTTGGTTGAATGTGCTTGAATGTGATCTGATTCTACGAATAGTCGCTGTTTTTTGGTGTTCCAAAAAAATGTTCCTTAAAAATGACCAAATAAAAAAATAATAAAAAAAAACATCATGTAGATAAAAACTGACACTTATTTTCTATACAATATTACTCGACTTGGGTACATACGAGTAATAGGCATGTCTATTATCCCATGCTTTTAACTAACTAAGTACATTTTTTTTAAATTGAGCTTACTATCTAAAATATTTAAATTGTACTGAAAATTGAATTGAAATGAGAAACAACCCACTTATCTGTTCTGAGATATATTTGATAGGACTTCTTGATTGAAGATCTGACAGAGAAATTCCGAGAAACTGCATATAATAACTGTAGCGCTTTCTTGCTGGCCGTACCTTAGGGTGCAATCATATGGAAAGCACATTGAAAAGCATTGTACCTAACTAGGCTGAAATTATTTCAGTAATTTCATTGAATTTAAGTTGTCTCCAATTAACATTAATGATTTCATCAAATCAATTAATAATTAACTTGTTTAATAAACTAGATGTTTAGTAAAATACTTTATTGGAACATTTTTAAATTAGTACGTCAACTTACTTACCAAAAATATTGTCAGCTCACAAACTTGGTAGTTGCTTTTTATTAATTCCCAATATATTTCTAACAATATTATCTTAGAATCTAGCGAGATGCTGATTGATGTTTTTAAAAGAAACCTGCAACCTGCATACCTTTTCTTGCATCATTAATAGATGTCCCTATCTAAACAATGTCTCACCATTCCCAAAGCTGTACAAAACGGAGCCGAAATATCAGTCGGTCCATGTTTGTCAACCTGGTTCTTCAAACAGACTGGACCGGCCAATTACTGAGCTACGCTGAGCGTATCGCTTCTCCGCTCCTCTAATTATTACAGATATTAATTAGCAAGCCACTAATTGATCTACATTTCGAAGCTAAGACCTTTTGTTGCGCCCGCATACTCCGACTTTAAGCCCTAAGTCTAATATTGCTCATATTAATTAGCTCTACGCTAATTGGTCTACGTTTGAAGATGCTTTTGTTATTGTTTCTTGGTATATTCTGGTACGAGGAAAATGAATTTTATTAGAATTAATTGTTGGCTTGTTAGCGTAAGTACTGGTTTATTTGAATATAATAATTTATTATTTTGTTCTGTTTGTGAATGCATGTTTTGATATCATAAATTCTGTATTACTTATTTTAGATCAGCATTCTTAACTTCACGAGCATGCTCTTTGTACAGGATTCACAAAACGTATTATACATATTTTTGTTTTTGATTTTATTACCAACTAAACACAATCACGGACAAATGAAGCTAAATAAATGTTTGGTTCAATTGAAAGTTTTTAGAACTAACAAGCATTTCTGATAACTTTCAGTTACCTGTTGACCCGTTTCAGAGTAATATTGCATTTAATTAAATTTTCTGTTTCTCAGAAATTGTAGTTCCAAATAAGTACTCGTATATCTCTTTGACTATAATTATTTTGTATTAACTCTTGGTTTTTCTTTGATTAAATTCTGAACTTGCATCTTTTCATGAATGAATTTCCATAGGTAGATTCTTAGAATTCATTTTGTGGTGGCTTTCAGTGTAGGTTCGCAATTATATCACGTAGTTTAGCGGCTTTGATGATTGCGACTGGTGTTGAAATACAACCAATAACAAGCTTGATTCTGCCTGAATCAAGTTCTGTGATACGGTCATATTATACAAGCATTACACTCATATTACGAAGCTTGATTCAATCATAAACATAGAGCTATACTTTAATTGGTTGAATTTGAACTAAAGATTTTGTCTTTGAATTGGCTATCAATTGCCAATCATAGGTCAAAATCTTTGGTTCAAATTCAATTCTTTATTAGTATGTAGGCAGGCTCTTTTCAGGGGTTAAGTAAACGGCCCAGTATAGACATAGCTTGCTCTACCATCAAAATCGGATAACATATCAGCTGGTGCTGAGACGAAGTGAGGGATGTGAAGGTTCAAATATGAATGGTTTCGCTTAATCTTATGATTGAGACGTAGTTGTTGATAACTGACCACAATAAGAGCGAGTCTACTCGGCACATTAGCCGGTGTATTAACGCCGCGACAAATCTCGCAACACGATTTATTAATTTCCTGGGAATTCAGTGAACCGATAAATGATTTAGATTAGTACATCCACTGTTAAAACGAATTTCATTTTAAAATTAAGCGAGAAGTTGAGCTTTATGGTTTTTAGTGCAAAATCTGCAATTACAGAGAATTATGGGTCTATATCCGAGTTGTATGGAAATAATATCAATATTATTTCCATACAAGGGTATGGAAATAATATCAATATTATTTCCATACAAGGGCTTCAGTTAAATTATTAGACTTTTTATACTTTCAAATGATGCAATACACACTTCGCTTTTCAATAATAACTGTTATTCCAATAGTGATTAGAGCTATTATAGACCAATGACAACATAATGCGTGCATAATAAAAATGTGAATCAACCATAGCATTCGTATTCGTATTTCTAAGAAACTGGAATCACAATCGAAATTCCCGATATTAACAGCACTGGTTTAGTTGAACGTAGAATGCATAATGGGCGGAAAAATGTCAGCCGTCGCTAGGGCTGGCGCAAGCGTTGTTATGGTTCTAGTCATCCGATGGAGGAAGTAAAAATAGGCTTTTAATTTCAAAATCCGGATGCAGTGGCGGCTGTTTATTGGATTATCGACGCATTGGCCAGCGTTGATTTGTATTACGGTGATATGTACACAAGCTAAAAGCTAGCTAGCTTACCGTTTCTGAAGGCTAACTGACAGTGACAGCCTAGCCATGGGCGTACCTTGCTTCTGAGCTGGACAGGTTTTAGTCTGGTCTGGTCCAGTGGATAAGATATTTTTAGGCAGGATCTGGGTCTTTTGAGCTTAGACCTAAGGATGAGATATAAGNCATATAAGGTAGGTATGTAGGGAGTACTATTTCAAGGGGTTAAGGCAGCTGCCCCCATACATGTATGGTGACAGCCCTGTAAGTGTATTATAGCCGGCGGACTGAGCCGCGCACTGACGAATGGCCGCGGCGACAAATTGGAAACGCCGCCAAATGGCGCGGGACCTCCGCTGCCGTATTTGCTACGAATAGTGCTTGAAAATATTCAAGTACTCACGCAATTGTAGCAACATGAACGCTATGTGGAATCTACCTTACGAAAAATTAATCTTATGCCATCCAAATGTTCAATATAAATTGATAAAACATGGTAGTTTCAGAATGAGAGGACATTGTTTGATAAAACATGGTAGTTTCAGAATGAGAGGACATTGTTTCGTGCCATTTTCATGTCATGCTATTGTAACACTTTTTTTTGGCGAGATTGAATACTTACCGATTTCCACAAACAAACATTCCAACGAACCGTAAGGTCACATATTACAAAGTGCGCAGTNGTAGCGGCGTAAGGGGGGGGCGGTGGGGGCGGTCCGCCCCGGGTGCCAAGCATCAGGGGGTGACACAAGTCGCGCAGATTAGTACTCACTGGGGCAAATCTGCATGGCAAGTCTGTGGTCTGTGTCATGATACGGGGGGAGGGGGTGCGATTGTCTTTCAATCTTCGAATCGGTAGGTAACCCCCAAAATCCTGGGGGTACCAGGGGGTGCCTTAGGGCTTATGACGGGGGGGGATCGCCCCGGGTGCCAACCCATGCTACGCCGCCACTGCTAGTGGACCGTTCTGTGTCTTAAAATAATTAAATAAAAAAGCAATAAGTATTTAAGATGTTGAAGGCACCTTATGGCCGTTTAGTACAGTCAGTAATAGACACTATCCAGAAACTAATGCAATATTACTTCGGTATAATTTACACTTTAAACTTTTAAACAATAAGGAAAATCTATTTATTTTAAAATAGCCCCTGGGACTGCGGTACATGGGCCACGGTAATTACTTACCATCAAGTAATCCGTCTGCTCGTTTGCCTCCTGTCACATAAAAAATATATAAAAAAACAGTTACTAAACACCTGGAAAAATCCAAATCAACTGCTAAATCCATAAGTAAAAATCCACATATCAAACACATGCACAGGCTGTTTAATCAGATGCTAACTAAACAGGACACGTCCCAATCATGCCCAAATTAGTAGTGGCATCCCTAAACATACTAAACTCATTGGAGATTAGGCCGATGCGATTCGTTTAATTTAACATGTTTAGTGGGCTCGTGCTACGCCGTTAATCAGCGAAATAATACGCTATTTCAGCATTGTTGATTAATTAGTTACGACAATATTACATTGTTTAATAATTTTGGACATTATTTGGATTAGAAGCTTATACAAGTTTAGGCACAGTAAAGAGATGTTTAACGTAATGTTACAGGACATCTAAGACTGGGTTGTATAATTAATTTTACGTCAAAAGTCTGTCAAACTTCATACAAAAATCACTGGTTTTGGTTACAGTTACGGTTTAAATAAGATGGTGTAACTCACCTTAAAGTCGTATAAAACTCTAATGCTGGGTTGCACCATGTCACTTTAACTGACATACGTCAAAAGTCTGTCAAATTCCATACAAAAATCATCGGTTTTGGTTACAGTTACGCTTAAAATAAGATGGTGCATCTCAGCCTTCAAGTCGTCTAAATATATCGAAAGATGTAGGTCAAGCTAATAAAGGTTTTGTATTCTAGTCGGAGTGTTATATTACTACGTACTTAGTTTAATTATTACGGTTAAATATTTGCAACACGTTGAGTACCTATCTGTGGCCAGAATACATTCGATACGTTCCATTTTAGAGTACTTACTGCGTTACATTATTGCGGTTTTACGGTTGGAAAATTGATAATATGATCGAACAGGCTCATCAATTTATCATTATTAATTAATTATACATATCAACGAGTAATACAATATTACACTGGTCATGGGTTTGTTTAGCGGGCACAGTAGTTACCTAATTGGAAAATTATTTTCTTACAAAATCCACATTCAGTTGATCTGGTTGATGATTTGATTATTCTAGTTCAGGTACATGTAACTATTAATACCTTTATTCATAATTATGTAAAAAATACTATATTACTCCTAACATCATGCAATAAAGGTACCTTTTCGTTGCAAAATCGCATATAACCCAACTACATACGCTGCAAGTTCTTAGCATAACATGTCCATAAGTAAAAATCGTAAATCATAACGTTCAATCTTTACAAATCGGCGTTTTAATTAACTCGCACAACTCACAACATCTCAAGACATGACCTCATTGTTTCCCTGAGTCAGCGCTGTATTACAGCGGTTAGCTGCACCAATANTTTTTTATTTTGCTCCGGCAAATTTTCATATTTACACTATGCAGTCACTAATACATCATATTAAAGTATTCTCTACATATTTATTGCTTCCGGAGGAAAGTTTATAACAAAACATGCTTGTTTTATTAAATAGTTACAGCTATCAAATCAAATGCTTTAATTTAAATGTTCTTCATAACTTAAGTGCCGTTTCATAATACAAATCTTAAACAGAAACAACTGTCACCATGCACTTTAGCACGTTTACCCAACCCCAAACACCCCAACAAAAAGCCTGCAATTTCCCCATGAACAGAGAAAAAGGGAAAAACATCATAGGGGTGTTGGTCCCTCACAAATANGATATAAGGTAGGTATGTTGGCAGTACTATTTCAAGGAGTTAAGGCAGCTGCCTCCATACATGTATGGTGACAGCCCTGTAAGTGTATTATAGCGGGCGGGCTGAGCCGCGCACTGACGAATGGCCGCGGCGACAAATTGGAAACGCCGCCAAATGGCGCGGGACCTCCGCTGCCGTATTTGCTACGAATAGTACTTGAAAATATTCAAGTATGAGTACTTGAATATTTTCAAGTATTCAAGTATGAGTACTTGAATATTTTCAAGTACGCAATTGTAGCAACATGTATTCTATGTGAATTTCCGAGAGTACCTATATGAAAAATAAATCTTATGCCATCCAAATGTTCATAAAATAAAACATCTTGTAGTTCCAGAACGAGATGACATTGTTCGTTCGTAGTAGGTTCGTTTCAGCCAAATGACGTCCACTGCTGGACAAAGGCCTCCTCCAAGGTTTTCCACAATGCACCCTGCGCTGCCCGCATCCAGGCTCTTCCCGCGACCTTTACGAGATCGTCGGTCCACCTAGTAGGAGGCAGTAGTAGGTACTCGTCTAATATTCCAAGTGGCCAAGTTTCATGTCATGTTACGTGGATGTCTCTAGCACATAATTAATTTGAATTCTCTTTTATTATTGTTTCCAGAGGAACACTCAAAACCAAAGCAGCATGCTTTGGTTTTGGCTTGAATTCTGTGGTTTTAAAATAGTCACTGAAATCAAATAAAGTTTTAAACATTCTTGAGGCCTTAAAATCTTAAGTGCCGTTTCATAATACAAATCTTAAACCCAGAAACAACTGTCACCATGCACTTTAGCACATTTACCCAACCCCAAACACCCCAACAAAAAGCCTGCAATTTCCCCATGAACAGAGAAAAAGGGAAAAACATCATAGGGGTGTTGGTCCCTCACAAATAGTTAGATTATATAAATAAGGCTGCCGTAATAGTTTACGCGATACCGATCTGAGGCCGGACCGCGTCTCAAATTGAGTTGGGTTTACTAAGATTTTCACGACGCTCCACGCAATTCCAACCGAATTGTACGAATGTGTATGTAAAATATGAGATTTGCGCTTATTCCTGCTTGAATTACTTGAAATAGAACATGTTTAAGCAATAAATACCTACGTACAAAGGCTACATATGCGAGTTAAGCTTCAATGTTAACCGAATTTTCATCGAATAGNCCGAATAGTACCTACCTATTTGTTTTAATTTTTACAACGCTTGCACTTGAATGAGACTCGCATGAAAGATGGTGGTTTGTACTCGTATATTTGACTGTTTAAAAATAACTTGACAAGTAAACATGATCAGCTCATTCATCGTGTATGGTGATATACGTAAGTAAACCATGATTTGTCGCCACAGATAGACGCTACTTTTTCCGTGCGTTAAAAATAAATCAAAATTTTAGACTAATAACTAGTGATGTATGATGTTATTGTCACATGATCATCACATATCACAGTGATGAGTAAACCGTGATTTGTGGCCACAGTGTCTAGATTAGCGTGCACGGTGTAACGTTACTCGACGCTCGATACGTTACAAATTGATCCGTCGACACTCGACGCGTTCGCCGAGCGGAACGTATCGCCAACAGGTTGTGTTTCAATCCACTGTTTGGACTACAGAAATTGATACTCGGAACGTAAACGCGTCACTTGATATTTGAGCGATTCGAAGAAGGTAAAAATTACGCTGAAATTAAACGGAATTTTATTGAAACGCAGATTATTGGAAATTTTGCAGTCATTAAATTTCAGCTTAAAGTTTTATTGTATGTTTTCATTTAATTTGAAATCGAAAAGTTTCGTAGTCAAAAGCAAATCATATTTGAGGATGTAAAACAGTAGTTCCTCGCTAACAATGTAAGCTATCTCGCAAAAACTCGCCTCCGAAAATAAGAAATGCAATCTTCTAGTAGAATCAGACAAATAGGGTATCTGCAGTGACCAATTCAAATTGTAGGAACGG
Organism: Ostrinia furnacalis; assembly: GCF_004193835.3. Taxonomy (NCBI): domain Eukaryota; kingdom Metazoa; phylum Arthropoda; class Insecta; order Lepidoptera; family Crambidae; genus Ostrinia; species Ostrinia furnacalis. The sequence continues at coordinate 8,131 of NW_021135191.1, forward strand.
CCCGGCTACAGCGGGGGATGGAATCCAATCAAGGAAACTAGTTCCACTGATGCCTATCACTAAAGTTTCACATTCAAAGATTTGTTTCTCGAGATTAAATCAAAGGCGAATTACAGTAGCGGCGAAAAAGAAATATGGTGAGTCCGGCCGCACGAGGGCGGGGTGTCCTGAAATTGCTTTTCAATCCCTCGGACTTTGGACTTGTAAAGAAGTTATTACCTTCCAAGGAGATAGCGGCGGGTCCGCCGATACGGATATATGTCTTTTTCATATGTAATATTCCTTTTTCGCGTTTTATTAATGGAAAATGTTTCGTGGGACAGTGCGGGTGGCTCTCGCCTCGATATTAAAAAGCCGCTTCTACTTACTGCGGCTTCTTTTATGAGATTGTCGTAAAGTGGTTTACGTTGCGTGGGTTAGGATGTTTGTCTGCTTAGTGTTTGAGTTACGACACTATTTTATTGGATTTTTGTTGTTATTCAATTGATATTTGTAACTGAATTATTGTGGCCGTGTAGAAGTACTTATAACATTTTATTGTGCGTCACTTACAAAGGAATTTCATTTTTTTTCTTTTTTGTGCCATTACCTAAATTCTTATTTACTCAATACTTAGAAGTATTTGTAACAAAAATACGAGTTAGTTGATTCAGGACAAAGACACTTAAGTTAGTTTCAGATAGTTTTATTATAAGTATCTAAGTAAGTGGGAATCAATCAGGGTATTTCAACACCATCACTCTTCACGTCACTTGTCAAAACCCACATTATAATCTGCATCACAATAGTCCCATGTTCGACTTAACAGCCACAAGTCATTGTGTTCACAAAAGAATTATTATTGAATAATCAAAAAAGGTTATATTAGCCCACACATTTCCAATCATACTGTACAGTTAGCAACACAAGTAGCTCTAATTTATTCCTTATGTCAATGATCTTAAACGTGAAATCAGGTATTGCTGTCCGTACCCACTGTTCAATACTCGTTTGATAATGTTGCCCGCTCTAATTAAGTCCACTACACCGATGTTTGGAATTAATTAGTGTATTGTTTAATTGGCATCTCTTGTTATCTGTTTGTTTCGATTATTTATTCATTAGTGGTAGGTATTTGTGAAAGCTTCTGGGATGACTAATTGTTATATCGTGACTTCAGGACCTTAATTAGGGCTATTTGATTATTTTTTGTTCTTTTATTATTTTTAATAGTCTCTCTCAGTCAGTGATTTACTTATAATTAAACGGTGAGTTTTATTATAACGATTAACTGGAATATACATTAATTGAGGCACATTAAATAAGTTTTCCATACTATTTATTTACTGTATTTACGTATGATCAAGAAACAAACAGTATGTGAAACGGTAATATGTGCCTTACGTCCTGTAAATGAAAAACAGGTACGTCCATTAAAATTAGTGCTACATCAATTTGCCCGTTCTTCTATTAATTCCCTCATATACCACAATCACTATAATTGCCTTCGATTTTAATGTGACACGGAACATCACTAGCGCCTATGCGGATTGATTACACCTGTCCATCACTATTAATAGAATATTGTACGTGATTCAAATTGAATTAGACCACCATTGTCGAATTACCCACGTATGTTTCGTACAGACTATTGATTTTGAATATTTAGTAGCCAATTTGGTCTGTGTTGGTATTGTGATTTTCAAATGAAGATATTATGCGGGGTTCGTTATGATTAGTTGTTATGGAACAAATGTGATTTGGAAAAGTCAGTATGAGAACTATACTCGTAAGTACCGAAGTATACTGAGAGAGTGAGAGCATTATTCATTCAGTAAGCCAACTGAAATAAAAATGGAAAAAGGTAGTGCGTTTTAATTTTTCACACAGTTATACAGTTATTATCAAAACAGCAAAGAATTCATCGAATGGCACTTACAAAATAAACTTGTCTGAATTAATTACCGTGAAAAATATTCGTGTGACTTTCCGCGCGGGACCGGTTAGCGCGAGTGGTTGGCGTAGACCGGGCGACATGGACCAAAAATGTGACTCTATTGAGTTAGAGAACATTACAAAAGATTAATAGACTAATGGAGAGCTATATCATTGCATTTTCAGTACTGGTAGAGTCGTAATTAAAGTGTCACGTATTTCATGTTCACCAATTTGTATTACGTATAATTTTATGTCTCATTGGATTGCTAACGGCTTCTCCCTCGTTCCATTGCGGTCTGTTACAAAAGTCTTTATGTTAGTATGGAATATGGACACGTTTAAAGCATTATGATCTGATATTTGAGAAATCAGACATAATTAAAATAGGGACTAAGAATTAACCTGAAAACTTTGGTGTATCATACTCATGTATGATACAAGAAAGCAAGCGATAAATATTCAATTTCATTATTTAGTAGACGACTGTGAAACGAATAAATGTTTAATTTCATTACTTAAATGACACAATAAATAATTGTAAAATAAGCTGTTTAGTTTCTAAATAAATAAAATTGGTCTCCAGCCTCCGGGCCTATGAGCCCTGTCCACAGTTTTTCCGAGCAATTGCTCACGAATATGTTCAATGATGGCCTAATATTTGTTTAGATTGTTCACCGCAGCTGGCCGGTAGACTGTTTGTGCAGCTGGTTGTTTGTTTGAGTTGCACTTAATTGAGAGCTTGTTAAATTTGTATGGTGAATTAAGCATTAATTTGGTTTTTGTGTCAGTACCAGAGTGCAGTTCAAAAAGAACACATACGTCTACGAAATAAGACTAAAAATTGTAGCAACAGGTATTTTTTTAAGATATGACAATATACCTCTGTAGGTAAATGTTGCAATGGACCATGCAGCCTTACACCTTTTTGTGAAGAATTTAAGCAGGTTTTTTTTTGCAAAATGTCTTGAGCTATAATGGCGAGAAATTAAATTTTATTTCTTTCTTTTTTCAGGTACAACATCCATCACACTACGCTAACTGTACTTCCAAGCAACATTTTTAGAAAAAGTAAGACATTTTTTAAATTCAAAACATTGAAAACAAGATTTCTCAAAGGTGCTAAGTTAGAGTTGTAGGGATGACTTAGCAGTGCCTGTAATACCCAGGGTCCTATCCAGGTAATTAGGTAATCCACTTAGTCTGCTAGGCGGGCCCTTTGTGTTACACGATCCGTTGATTGATTCTCTCGTAGAGCTAATTACTTACTGAAAAAACCAGCCAAGTGCAGTCAAGTCAAGCAAGACATTTATAATTTTTGAGAGTGAAGTCCATATTTCTTGTTACCAAACCACATTTTCCGAAGGCTGCTACCAACCGGCCATTGTGGAAATCATTGGGCCACCCCTAATGTTCAGCAGAGGACGTCCTATGGCTAAAATGATGATGATGATGATGAAACTACATTTTTGTGTCTTTAAAGTTATTGAATTTCAAGACATGTGATGTAGTAGTTTCTAAGAAAAGTGCCTGTGATAGACTAACACACAAATGATCTATGTGTATCTGTTCAAAACTTTACCTAAATGACTCTATTTATGATACAAAGGCACTTTTTTAAGTAATTCTTATTTTCAACAACTTTTTATGTAAGTAAGTACAAGTTATTAGAGAATAATTGAACATAATGTGAACAATATAGGTACATGGAAATTGATAATTAAAGGATTACCCAGTAGAATTAATATACGATTCCAGTTATTTATTCATTTTACTGCTTAGAACATTTTGATGAAACCAGTTCGTTCTCATTACCTATCAAAAACATCAATTTTAATTACAATGTAAGAGAAAATCAATACCTTTTCAGTCCAATTGGATAATTAATAAATTATTAGTAATTGCAATTGGTATTTAATTAATCAGCGAACGGAACGAATTATTAATTAGGTACATGAGTCTATGATATCGATAACAAAATGTAATAAACACTCGTTGTTGCTTTTGACGTATTGAATTATGTGCTTTTTGATTTAATTAAATTCATACCAATTATTTAATTATTGGAAGCTAGTGAATCGTGGCGATCAATGTTGCAATGAAACGAAATTGTTATTTGTTTAAGTATTAATTTTAAAATTTATTTCTAGATAGTCATTATTTATTTTTAATGAGTACTTTTTTCATTGTAGAATAGAAATAAACTAAAAGCAAAGACATTTTATACATAAATAATTACCTATGTTTTCTTAGGAGTAAGTATGCACATTAATTCTTTAGATACAGGTATCTTGGTTTGGTGCCTATTATGATAGGTATACATAACCGTTTAACCGTATAGTAACATAGCAATATTAATAAATCACATAATACCATTATCGTGAGTTTACCAAAAATATAACATAATTAATACGTTATAATAAATAGTACACAATACATAATTAATTAAACAGGCTTCTGTTCATCGAATACAACTAATAAATTGCTGTGTACCAAATAAAATTAAACAATGCCGCTCACAATATACGAGTACAGTGAAAAAACTAAGTAAATAGCGTTCTATAACTTAAGCTCGATATTAACTCATTAGAGATTCGTATCGATTAACTCTACACTAACTCTAGATCTTAAACAGTCTCTTGTTCATCGAATATAACTAGTAATTGCTGTGTACCAAATACAATATGCATAAAAAAAAACCGTGAAAAAACTAAGTAAATACTTAGTCGCATTCTATAACTTGAGTTAGATATTAACTCCATTAGATACTCGTATCGATTGATTCGATTCTAGCCCTAGATCTAGTAGTTGTCAGACTGTACAGTCAGTGGCAAATAGTTCCTGACACCCAAAGTAGCCAAAAAGATCGCAACATCATTCGCAAAAAATCAATGTTATTTCGAATAAGATTGTGTTGTGAACTTTTTGCCCACTTTGAATCTCACGAACTATTTGAGGCTGACTGTACTATAACTTGAGCTCGATATTAACTCATTATTGACTTATCGATTGACTTAATTCCAACTTTAGGTCTTGAATAACTGCCGAACACTGCATTCACTGCGGCCAGCAATCAATAAGCATCAGTTGGGCGGTAAAAAAACAATTGTTTTCTTTATGTAAATTGATTAAGTTACAGATTCTGAGTCGTTTCTAAAAAATTGGATAATGATTGCAATGTTACCCTGTATACTATCCGTTCGCTTTAAGTTTGCCGCTGACGATATGACGTCACTCGAAGGGAAGCGTCTATAACTTTATCAAACTACATATATTTAAAATATTTTTTATTTATTATTATTGATAAAAATTGTTGTATTTGCGTAAAATAAGACACATTAATTGCGTTTAATCACTAACTAATTGCGTTTAATCGCAGTTGGGAGAGGGGACGCGCATTCCACGGACCGGCAAACTTAGCGCGAACGGGTAGTAACTTGAGCTGGATTAACTCATTAGACACTTGTATCGATTGACTCGATTCCATCTCTAGGTCTTGCATAACTGCCGAACACTAGTCTCTACTGCGGCCAGCAATCAATAAGCATCAGTTGGGCGGCAACAAACGATCGCATTACAGTGCGATTAGCCGCCGTAATGCATGTTATGCACTCAATTAATCAGTGTCGCGGATGCGGGCAGGGGTGTGCGATAATATACCCTTGGACCTCTGTGTTGGAGTGGTTTTCGGTTGTCTTATGAGCAGCTACCAAGTTGTGAACCTCTGTATCGATATGGGAGGTTTTTGAATCGTCTTAGCGGTCAACGTAAGTTAGGCACAAAAATGTTCAATTATTCTGAGCGTTCTAGTGGACGCTTCTGTGCAGTTGTGTCTTAAAATAATTAAATAAATAAGCAATATTTGAGATGTTGAAGGCAACATCATGGTCGCTTAAGTACAGTCAGTAACAGCTAGTAGGTGCTATCCAGGAATTATATATTTTCAAATTCAAATCTTTATTTGCACAATTTTGGGTCTTAAAACTAGTATAGATAGAGCGCCAAAATTTGCTGCTGAAACACTTTCAACGATAAAGCAAAATCTAGTTATTTTAAAGTAAATCAGTTACAAACACCTGGAAAAATTTAAATCAACTGCTAAATCCATAAGTAAAAATCCACATAAATCAAACACAAGTAGGTACGGGCTGTTTATCAGATGCTAACTAAACAGGACACGTCCAATCATGCCCAAATTAGTAGTGGCATCCCTAAACAGACTAAACTCATTGGAGATTAGGCCGATGCGATTCGTTTAATTTAACATGTTTAGTGGGCTCGTGCTACGCCGTTAATCAGCGAAATAATACGCTATTTCAGCATTGTTGATTAATTAGTTACGACAATATTAGATTGTGTAATAATTTTGGACATTATTTGGATTAGAAGCTTATACAAGTTTAGGCACAGTAAAGAAAAGAGATGTATGAGTAAAATGTTACAAGACCATCCATCTTACTTCAACTATAACCAACGTCAAGTCTGTCAAACTCCATGTTTAAAACACCGGTTTTGGTTATAAAGTTACGGTTAAAATAAGATGATGCACCTCAGCCTTAAAGTCGTATATGAGTTTTAGGCTGAGTTGCACCACCAAACTTACCGTACCGTTGATCGTAGCTATAACGATAACCGGTGTTTTTTGTAAGGAGTTTGACAGATTTTTGACGTTTGCTAAAGTTAAAGTAAGATGGTGCAACTCAGCATTATACTCTAGGATTATAATATTGAAAGCTAATAAAGGTTTTGTATTCTAGACGGAGTGTTAGTGTGACGCTTGAACGGAAGGAAGTCAACCTAACCTAACGAACTGCGTATTTCTATACTGTGTAGCCGCGAGAGCTCTTTGGCGCGCTGTCTTCGGCGAAGTATTGCGCGCGCAGATTTTGACAGCGCGAAATACCTACTTTAGCAGAAATACCAAGCCTTAATTAATACGGTTAAATATTTGCAACACGTTGAGCATCTGTGGCCAGAATACATTCGATACGTTCCATTTTAGAGTACTTACTGCGTTACATTATTGCGGTTTAACGGTTGGAAAATTGATAATATGATCGAACAGGCTCATCAATTTACCATTATTAATTAATTATACATATCAACGAGTAATACCAATATTACACTGGTCATGGTTTTGTTTAGCGGGAACAGTAGTTATCTAATTGGAAAATTATTTTGTTACAAAATCCACATTCAGTTGATCTGGTTGATAATTTGATTATTCTAGTTCAGGTACATGTAACTATTAATACCTTTATTCATGATTATGTAAAAATATATCATATTACTCCTAACATCATGCAATAAAGGTACCTTTTCGTTGCAAAATCGCATCTAACCCAACTACATACGCTGCCAGTTCTTAGCATAACATGTCCATAAGTCGTAAAAAATAGTAAATCTCAACGTTCAATCTTTACAAATCCACAAATTGGCGTTTTAATTAACTCGCACAACTCACAACATCTCAAGACATGACCTCATTGTTTCCCTGAGTCAGCGCTGTATTACAGCGGTTAGCTGCACCAATAATACGGCCTATTAATTGGCTTGACGTGTTCAGTACTTACCTAATTAATGTCGACGGACAATACTCTTGTTGTTGGTGCCACTAACTGCCACTGATTGGGTTACCTGCAAACAATGAGGCCTAATGCATGCGTAATTTAATTAGATGTCGAAGAGGCAAATACCTGAATAGTTGTTGCAGCTGCGGTAATCCAGTTTTTGTTTAGGTTTCGCTTTGTTTGAGCTTAATGGTTTTATTCCAAATATACTCGTAGGTAAGTAGAGCCGTTAAAATTAGCGCTTCAATTAAGCTATATCTGTTTCAATAGAAAAAGAGGTAGTGTTTCTACTTTCTACTTTTTTTTAATAACTTGATAAAATCTAATTGTCTAAGGTGGGAATCAAACCCACCTTTTGCTTGCCGTTTTTTTTATGTTATGTGTATGTTCTAGTTTTTTTCTTTAAAACATAAAGCTACCTAAAGTCCATTTGTCAAAATTGGATGCTGTAAAGTCACTAGAGTGCCGTACGAAATAAAACATCATTACGTGCACAATGCACGCTCTCCCAAATTGATCTGCAGCATTACAATGGCAAATTAATATTATTACGAGTACAATATGCCTTCGATAAGTCAGCTCCGACCGTCGAAATCCGAGGGACGAGGGGAGCAATTTACCAGCAATTTTAATAATAAGTCCCTGGTATTTCTATTATAATATCTGGGCGGCGATCAGGTGGGCCGCTAGGGGTTTAATAACTCGCGATTAGCCTATTGGAATCGCTGTGAATGTTTGCTATTTTTTCGATATTGCCCCAACACACGTTTGAGTAGAAAATTTAATTTCATCTCATGTGGAATGTGAAGACGCGACAGTAGATGAAGTTCGCAGATTCCACAACGTAATTGGTAAAATTGTGTGTTTGTTGTCATGTTAACATAATAAGCGTAAACGAGACTAGACTAAGGCTCAGTTGCACCACCTAACTTTGACCGTAACTATAACGATAACCGATGTTTTTTGTATGGAGTTAGACAGATTTTTGACGTTTGTCAATGTTAAAGTAAGATGGTGTAACCCACCCTTAGGGTACATTTACGGGGTAAAGACCAGGTACATAATTACAGGATAGGTCACTTGGCTCACATTGAAACACAGCGATTCAATAACGAGTGAGCGGATTAAACAGTTTTTGTTAAAGCTTATTTCTGTGGAAAAATAATGTAGTTGACAAGAAGAAGCAACCAGTTGTCAAGCTAATGTACTCGTATTTATACCTAGTACTAATTTTAATAGGTAGTCTAGTTAATAGAGCTACAAGAATGTAAATAAATTCAGTACCATAAGATGTAGAGCATCAACATGTAAAAATAAACTAACTTGTTGTTGTAGTTGATAGTCTTACTTTACCGTTATCCTACGAGAAATTAACTAGCGTAACTTGTCTAATTTCCAATAAGACTCCAGAAGCCGTAATATTCATTACATACGAGTAACCCAGCTAAAGTGGAAATAGTTTATCGCAATAGATAGTAGGTTATGCCGAGAGAATTTTAATTAAAAATGATAACGTGTAATGTGCAGTGTGTAGACCCCTTCGGAGCAGGGGCGATTTTTAATTATTAAAATTTCTACGCCGACGGCGGGTTCGCCGATATTACTTTGATATGGGGCCGCGAGATATTGCTGCCTATTACGTGCGCATATCGCTTTGATTTGCTTGTTCGCGATATTGAGTGTGCGGTGCGTGCAACTTAATCCTTTTTGTCAGCGGGCATCTGCCTGTTATTGGAAATAAGAGTAAAACTTCACTCAGACGGTCTGTCTTCACGTTTCGTATAGGTACATGTGTTGCAGTTTTATTAAAGAATATGATAACTAGTCACCGCTCGCTGCTTGCGTGAATTATGATTCANGATTCAGGGGACGTTGTTTATGATGGCTGTATAATTGGTAAATTTATAAAGATGCAGTCCAATTCAACCGTGGCAAACTGACAGACCATTATACCTTCCACAAACAGAATTTTAGATGACATCCGCGTAACTTCGTTAACTTCAATATCGTTTGACGATAGGCGGACAGTTCTCAAATAACAAAAACGCATTGTGTACACGTCCGATTTATGAAAAATTCCAAACTCTAAACTACGATGTCCCCACTTATTGCTATCCCGCGAGATCCGGGCGATCTACTTGACATTTCATTGCGCATTTTTATTTCGCCGACAGCCCTGCGTCCGTACTAGCGAAATGAAAATAATAACGGAATGTTTTAATTTCCCTGCGAGTGACGGGTCACGTGCCCCTCCCAAGAGGGGGTGCAACTGTCATCATCACTGCCGTGGACAATTAGCCTGCTCATGAGATTAAACAAGCTGTATTTATTGTTTTTTTTTTGCAAACAGCATTTGGCCCGGACTATTCAAAGCGGCCAGTAGAGCGTGCGCGTATGACAGTTATGAATATGACAGCCATGAGAAGAAAACGGAGATAGTTACACAGTTTTTCACAGTTTTTATCTCAGAGGTTGAACGTGTTTTTAACTTTGCGATCGTCTTTTGTTTGTTCGTCTTTTGGTTGGGTTTACTTTAGCTAATGTATGAAGGTGCAGAATGAGTTTATAGATAATTGTCAGTGCAGTAATAATTACAGCTAATTACTACAGAGTCTAAAAATGAACCAGATATTGATTTCTTCGAAGGGAAAGTGTGTCATAGACACTTGAACTGTACAAAAGAGTTTCGTGGAAAACGGAATTGCAGTAACAGAAATCAATAGAGATCTAAAAATAAACTCTACATATCTATAAACGTGGGAGCGCAAGTTATGGCGATAGGAACGGGCTACCACTCCATCATTCACTCATAAATATTGTAAATGGTTGTAGTGTTTGTTTACATGTAGGTGGAAAAACAGCCCTTTTATAAAAGATGCTTGTACGTCTATTAAAGGTTGGAAAACATTGAGGCATTTAGCAGTTGTAACATATTGCAGCGCTATTTTGCACCAAAAATGTATGATGTGCGGTCAACTGTACATTATAGGCTTTAATTCGCACTATATTCCCTAGACTATATTCGTATGCATTTCAATTAGAATAACGTGATCGCGGATAAGCTATGGAGTGCGCACGAGCGGAAAATTAAACGATTGTGTAAGTGTTACTACGAGTGGCAACCCTAACTTTGTATGGATTAGACGGCACTAGAATTGGATTTGGGATTGATGTGTGATTTGTAATTGAAACTTGTACATTGACTTCATTGTGTGGGTTGAGTGACTTTTGGGATTATAACGTGATGGATTGAAATGCAACNAATGCAACTTATTAAAGTGTTACAATTATTTAAGGGTTAAAAAGGATTATAGTTTTCACACTGTTTTGTGTACCTGTGTTAGGCCTGTTGTATTGAGCTTTATTTTCGAGCTTCTATAGCTTCTATTCTTCTAATAGCCGAGGCTATAAAAATGGAAACCTTTAGAGATTGCGTTTTACCCAATTTCAAGAATAGTAAACTTCTTATGTAGAAATAATACCTTATTAATTGAAATTTGAATGGTTGTTCAAAAAATATTTTAAATAGAAATATAATTAATTTAAATAACATAATTGCAAGCAAAAAATAATAGCATGTCGTCCAGTGTGCCCCAGTCGCAAGGGCCAAAAGTCTCTTACAATAGACGGTTTGCAATCCGGTCCAATTAAAATTAATTAATTAGCTTCGGAACACACCGTAGACCGAAGCAACAAATCAACGAGATACAACCTCGGATAGCAGCCTGGATAAGGACTATGGAACCAGATTCTAAATCCAGCAAATAAAATCTTACACACTTCTAATAAGGTCGCAAATCAATCGTATTCTTGCCGTTCTCTAAGACGAAGTTATTATTTCTAGATTGGTGCAGATGCACTTTTACTATGAATTTTATTAATGACTCTATTTTTAAAGTCGATAGAATGAGTTGGTGTTCTAGCTAGAAACTACCTTATTAGCTATGAAAAACTAGGCTACTAAAGATAGAAGATAGCTTTTACTTATTGCTAACAAAATTAGTAACAGAGATTAGACATTTTTAGTTTTCCTTTTTTTTGTATATTCGACAGACAGGTGTACATCAGTCTTTTATTTTGTCAAAATCGTATTTATTACGACACAAAAAGATCATTATGTCTAGCTTGATCTGCCGAAATAACAAAAATAATTGAAAACAGCTTTTTAAAATAGAATTTAATTTGAGTAACGCTCAATATTAAGATTTTATTTTATTTTTCTTTGTTCAGAAAACCACAGCAAAACATTAAAAACATGCGACACAGATAGCAAAGGCTGCGCATTGGAAGAGAATGGAGCGTTTTAATTGCGCCTCCAGCTAATTGACAGCTCACGCTCCGCGGTGACAAAATATTCATACAAACCGTCTAATGACTAGTTTCTGTGTATTGGGAACCGTATAAAATGGAGGCTATTTTAGATGTCAATTTATCACCGCCGCGGGGAGGAGCCGCTGTTAATCACGACCGGGCGATTGCCAAAATAACTTCTTGTACTCTAGTCAGAGATGATTTATGTCACATGTTCCCCAGGCACGTCCTTCTGTCCACTTGCTTGGGCGGTCTCCATGTTGGCCTTAAGTTCGAATTCACAGAACCGCTCCGTACTGTCTGTCACTTTAATTGAACCTTGTTTATTTGTCAGAACCCATTTATCTATTTCCACACGTACAGTTAATTGGTGCCATCTTCGACAAGTCTAGGATGCTCGTTACATCAAACATTTATCGTTGTCACTTCTAAAAGTTTGCACCTCTGCGTTCGCGTATTCATGCGTATTTATTAAAATATCTGACTGCAAAACGTCCAATTAAGTGCATGAAATTACACTACGTATTTTGCAGGGAATGTGATGAGATATTTTTAATGGCCGAAAAGAGGCTTGGAAATCTGGATCGTTTTCGGAATAAGTTCCGCGGTTGCCGTCGCCATCTGCGAAATTGGAATGCCTTGTATTTATTTTGAAGCTGGCAAAATAGAGCATCGATTTAGCGTCTTGTCCTGCTATAAATATCGCGTGTCCTAGCAGCTATTTGGGTTTGGGACAATGTTGACAAAGTTCACTCTCTTAATGCCGAGGACAAATGCCGCGCTTTGCAGATTATGGGCTCTCGTGAATGTCTCTTTGTAATGTTAATTGGTCTGTTCCCATACATTTTAACCTACTTATAAGCTCTACATTTAGTTCCGCATTGATTTTATTGAAATGTGCAATATGACAGATTTGACCTGAAATAAAACTGTCTTAAAAATTAAACGGTAACATTTAAGAAGACTGATAACGTTATTACCATAGTAACAAAAAAAGAGCGATAAAGTGTATTTATTATTAACATAATGAAGTCTGCGCAAAGGTCATCATAACAGCGGGCCATAATGAACTCCTCAGGTGTTGTTACGTATAAAAATCCCAGCAATTCAATTAGTGGGAAAGCAGGGAGGGCGCGGAGGGCGGGGCCTAATAAACATAATATAAATAATCTGCGGCGATAAATCTGCAGCGCTTTATGGCAGGAGTGGGTTGTCACTCCGTCTAATTAGCACTAGTGCTGCTGGGAACGAGCGGGAATAAAGCGCTGTAGCGCTGCATGCACTCGGCTACCTGAATCTGGGATGTATCTTTTGGGTGAATGATAACGTCTTTGTTAAACCAAGTTTGTCTTCCAGTCTAGTGGTTCGGTTAGATTAGGATTTGCAGTACTAATTCTGTTGAATCCATTTTCAAGATAATATACATCTACACAGTTATTATGTATGCTATTACTGGCATTGTTTTATTTTTGGAGGAATTTGAGTATACTTGAATGAAAGTCCTTAAAATTGGACTCCATTGATTAGCGTTCTTAAATAACTCTACCTAATTAGTTGATAAGTTTCATTTTATTAGTTTTCTAATTTGCCCTAATTTATAAAAAGGCTAGTCCCTAATCCCTTATCTATGAAAACTCTAAACTGTAAACCATCAATGTGCCAGGTGTTAAAATAATTTAAAGTTCCAAACCGTAAAGCGCTGAAGCGGCTGCGCGCCAGCCAACTCGTCAAAGCACTCTTCATCAGGCTTAGTTAATTATGAGGACATATCAGCTTTATTATAATTACTCATTTTAATGTCGCTGCGCCTAGCATTGCCTACAATGTTGCCGTAATGAATGTACCCATTACGGTATTGGGGATTCTTTTACATTTTCCTGCGCTGCAGATAGGTAATAGTCTGGATATAGGAACTGTGTTTATAAAGTCTAATAATAACACTAGGGTTGTTACATCACACGATTGAAAAAATGGCAAGTTACATTTTTGTGAGAAAAAAATAGAGTTCTATAGTGAAACTGTGAAATGTGTTACTTATTTCTATTTATTGACTTGTAGATTGTTGTCAATAGCTTTGGCTCTAGGATGTTTTTAAATGAGAGTTAGAGAGATTGAAAAGTAGAGCATAATGATTGTGTTTTGTTTCGCCACAGATGGTGCACCGAAAAAATGATATAAATTTTAAAAAAGTTGACAAATAAAGCATTTCGAGCGCTCGTAATTGCTCGTGTGCAGGTGTGACCGGGCTCGCCGAATCCGCCAAAGCCGGTATCACTTCACGCACCATTACCTCCATAATTTAATTAGTTTTGAGTGATCATTTCGTTAATAGAGGCGATATTTGGCGAGCTCTCGTTCGCTCGCGGCTTTGTCAATTTTAATTAAGCCCGATAGGTGGACCGAAATGTTGGAATTCTTCGTTAATTAGTCCGGCTCGAGATTTCTAATAATTTAATTAATGTAGGGAGTTAATAAGCCCGCTCATGGTATTCCCGTACCGTGGCGTTCGCACATACCGAGCGGTGCCGAGACACTGTATAATTTGATGTGGTGCCGTTATGCGAGTATAATGACAACTTTATTATAACACGTTTCCTTATTATCCATGGCGGAATGGGTTTCAGACTTCAATTTGCCGATTCTGATAACTGTTATTATTATGTATAAATCTCATTAAAAGATCTAGTCGCAAAAACATTTTTTGTGGACAAAGCTATTATTACGGATTTAACCTTAATTGATCCTTCTTAAGATTTATTTTGGGAAGTAAAGAGATAAACAATTTTGGAAATAAATAATTAATCCGTTAATCTCCTGAGAATTTATTTAGCTACCTAATTAAAATTGTTTACGTATTTGCGATGAGCCCACTTCAGTAAAACTTTTCGTTGTTTGCGACATAAACCCATGTAAAATAGTTTTGTAAATAAAGTAATTATGTAATGATGAGCATGATTAATGCTATTCATTAATATTAACCTATGTGGTAACTGCATGGTGGAATGTCGGGCGATTATGTCATCATATTTTTTTTATAACAGAAATCGGCCTGATTGTCACTTACCATCAGGTGAGATACAGGCCAAGAGCTTCCTCGTTGTGGATAAAAAAAAAGAAAAAAAAAAAGACTAAGTAGACTGACACATAAATCACAATACCGTGTATCTATCGCCTCATTCAAATCAAGTGTCCAAAGATTATTATTGAATGCAAATTGTCCTATGCAAATTGCCCTAAACAGAGGACATTATGTCATTTATTTTTATATTACCAATGCGATATTCCATTCAAACCACCGCACAATAATCGCCGGTATTATGATCGAAGACCTTTTCCTTACTCGCAAATGACACACAATTGTCGAGGGCCCTTTAACAGAATGTCAAGTGAATTGCAGTTTGTAGTATTGTCTTCGTGAATATTTTACACGACTCCAAGGCGGGGGAAATGTGTCCATAACAAGCGGTTCAATACAAAACAGTTTATGTCAATTGTTGCAGGTAATTCAACGGTTCCAGACGATAGCAATGACAAGTGATACTAATATGCAGGTAACTTGATTGACATAATAACTTTTATTTGTACTGTCCTTTGTGTTTAGTTTTAAGAATCGTTTATTTCAAAGTTTTTAGTAGGTAGGTACTTTATTTTTGCTGGCGTATTTCGATAAATAAAGAGTGTTAGGTAGATAAAGATAATTTATCATCTTCTTTTATAATATCTAAGCTCAGTGTTTCTTTATAATTATGCATATTTCAAAATAATACCTATCAGTAATTTTAGAGGTGATCGCTCAAAAAATACCTCCCAAACATACCTCTTTTGGGAGGTTTATTTCTGCCAATATCGAGTGGTTTCTTAAATATAACTAACTTAAACGTGGAAACCGAGTCACTGAAAAAGGTGCGTACCTACGTATCTGTCAGTTAAGTCTAGATAACTTTATTATCCGCGGTGAAACCTGTCGAAAGTATCGAACTACGAGCGAAGTTTCTTACTCGGAGTAAATTGAGACGATAGACGCCTTCGCGCTGTAAAGGAAGCTCGGTACGGCGAACAATAATACCTGCTTATATTTGAGCTTATTAGGATAATACACCCACATTACTTACACAGTACTTAATATAAAAATAACTTTTTCCCATAGGTATCTGTTTACAATACAGCATCTAAGGTACCTATTTCATGAAAACTGGAACTACATCTTTTCACGGCTTGCTTTGGATACAATGACAATTAGTGCTTTATCCAAATAAGTATTTTAAGTTCTAAATAACTTGAAATAATCGAATGAAGGTTCGGTTTAGAGGCATTCGACTTTTTCAAGTTATTCAAAATAGTTTGAGATGCGACTCTTAACGCTAGATTTGCATCAATGGTGTTTTAAGTGCTATTTATGCAAGTTTGCCAGATAAAAGTCTAAACAACTTTATCCGCGGTGAATCTTATAAAACTTCCCAACTCTCAGTTAAGCAAGTAACCCGATAGATACTCAAGATAACCCTTCGTCTCAAAGGAAGCTCAGGAAGCTCGGCAAACAGCGGGTAATAAAACGCGCCAATATTTGAGCTTCCCGCCGGATCGCCCACAAATTAAGCCTTAAAACAATAAGTTTAACGCTTCCTGTTGGATAAATGTTAACCTTGACATTGAGTAGGGTGTTCTTTGTATAGTACAAAAAGGTACGAGTACTTAAAGAAAATGTTCTCATTAAAGTACAGTCAATAGCACTTCAGACTCTACATTTTGTTCAAAATCGCAACTAATATAACTGATTAAGATTAGTTTCTTAGTCTTGATTTGCAGTCGTCTGAACATTGAATGTACAGTGTGTATTATAATTTTTTACAACATTGCTGTTAAAGTTCTTCTCCAGTGATCGTTTTTTTTAACCAGAGCGCTCCTCAACCCTTTTGATCCATCATTTCATACAGGCAGTTTGATCAGATAGTAATGTAGGTGCATTTCCTACACGTGTCTCTAATGATAAAATTTAAAGCAGGTACAAGTATATACTTAACTTGATACGCAATTTGAATACGAAAACAAGCTAATTAGTAACATGATAAATTCCAAAACATTCCCAACTTGCCCTAACATTTTATTAAAATCACAGCGAGAAACGCCGACGCGAAATAATATCGCAACGTAGAAAATATAAATACGACTAACGTTCGTTCGCAATTTTCTGAGAAATAATTAGACAGAAGTACTAACGAAGGTGAGCAGTTGAGCACTCGAATGAGCTATTAGTATCGAATTGCATTATTATGGAGCACGCAAGCACTCGAGGCTGAGCTGTACGGGCTGTACCGTACCTATTATAATGCAGCTTGATATTTGATATAAACATAACACAATCTAGCTTCAGGCTGTACCAGTAACGTCTGACGTCATAGGGAATCATTTTAATGACGTCACTTGATAGTATTACGTCTTGGGTTGGTACGATGTATACAACCCTATAATGAAATGATTGTACAATACAGATGTGAAGCCGCGATAGCCGAACGGTGAAGGGGTCGGACTGGCTGACTCGTGATCTAGGGAACGCGGGTTCGGTCCCCGCCGCCGCTCGACTATTGTGGTGAGCTCACTCGTGATACAAGCATTTTAGCTTAGTACGAGGGGCTAACGGGACTATTAGTTATTTGTTGTTACACAAATGAATATTTAAAAAAAATACGACAAACCATATT
This sequence comes from Ostrinia furnacalis, assembly GCF_004193835.3. NCBI lineage: Eukaryota > Metazoa > Arthropoda > Insecta > Lepidoptera > Crambidae > Ostrinia > Ostrinia furnacalis. Next base: position 25,625 of record NW_021135191.1, read on the forward strand.
CGAAGATATTATGAAAAATTGATTCAGAAAGGTACTAAAAGCAAAGTCCAATTCTTCCGTTTATTAAATTCTTTTAAAGATTAAAGCGTTCTGTTAGGTTTATTTTTTAAATAAACAGATATTATTACATTCCAAACTCCAGAATTTATTTTCTTTCTAAAAATAAAAGGCTTCGTCGCCAGAGCTTTAGAGGTCTTAAATAAAATTGAGCTTTAATGCTCATTATAAAAGCTGTAAACATTAATCTTTTATTATTGCTTGATTTAAATCTAATTAAAGGTCTGTAAGGTTGCATATTAAATGAAAGCCGTCGACAGCGAGGTTTACAATTGAAAATGTGTAATACGGTCATCAGTGGCAATTAAGGGCAATTACGAATTTCTCACACAAGGTGCTCCTCACGACGGGAGGTCTGTGAGGGCAAGCCATGAAGCGGGGAACAAATGAGGTAAGATACTTGTAATTCATATTTTTATTTTTTGTGTAGTTTAAGAAGTGTTTTATTTTCATTCATGCATACGTATCAATATTCTTAGATAATGTTTTTTCAGTAGTAATTTTGCGTTCTGGGTCAATATACAAAGTTTCGAATTATAAACCACCTTTGCAAAGAGGAAAACTTACTTTATTTTAAACATGTAGATTAATATAATTAGAATAGCATTTGGACATAAGTATCGTTTATACCAGTTTTATCTTTAAATTAACTTATCACTTGTAGCTTTCGGAAGCCCCACGAATCGAGATAGGTACCTACAATAGAAATCAAATTGTTACGCGGCCTTATGCGATGGCTTGGGGTTTATTGGTAAAAAAAGTTAAATTTTTCTGGTAAACATTTTTACTAAGTTAATTCTCATTTTGAGATAGTACTAGAAGAAGCCTTCACATAAAGTGGGCGCTTAAAAAGTTACGGGCAATTGAAAACGTGTAACGGCCATCATTCGGTGGTTTAGCGCAATTACACTTTTTCCAGCCAATCCCTACTTTACCCGCAACGGGAAAGGTCACCGATGCATTTAGAGGGTTGGGTGAAACTAATGTCAGCTTTGTTCTGAAAATAATAAGCATTATTTTCGTCTGAACATTAGTGGCGATTGATTTATTAATTGATTAGTACTACTTACACTCAAAATCATACTGATTGTTCTTTGTATGTTTATAACGAATAAATTCAAAAACTGTTGGACCGATTTCAAAAATTCTATAATGCTACATTATTCCTGACGCTATACGTGTAGTAGATTGAAGTTAGTCGCCGCGGGAAAAAGTTATTGTACTTATATTCAGTTAATTTTATGCATATTTTCATAGCACTGGCAGCTATCGCACCTGGCGCATTATGTGCGGGTATAAATATATAATTTCACGTGTCACCGTGAACTGTTGGCGGTGTGCGGCCATTACACGCGTTTAATAAGTAATAATTTAAGTTGCACAATGTTAATGACGGACCCGCCGACGGATTTATTCGCGTTTGTTATTATGCGATTAGTCGCGCCCGTCGTCGTCGCTGCAAATTGCAATGTACCACATCCAGGTGATAGCAGCCAGCTTAACTTGGCCGTACGCTAAAAGTCTCCAGCGTAGATATTGGAAATTGCAACGCACCACATCCAGGTTAAACCAGCCAGCTTAACTTGGCCACACGCTAGATGCCTCTAGTGTATCTAGATTTCTTCGAGTTTTCACGAGAACACGAAGAGACGAGAACGTTTCACGAGAACGTTAAAAACAACAATAAATTAGGTACTTATCTACTTGATTTTATTGTCTGTTAAAAAATAGAAGCGAAGTTGCTTCGAATACTCGTACTTTATTGTTGTGTTCAGTATTTAAAAATGCGTTGAACACCAAAAACTATTGTTCAAAATAGTTTGTTCGTCCTAATCCAGTGCGGGGCGTACCGAAAATGGTGGAAATTGAAAATAAACATTGGTTCCCGCCCGGCACGCACTGGCCAAATTGACAATACAACCAATTTGCGCGCCGCACCGACCACCTTTGTATGGGAATTGAAAAATAATATTACTCTTTTTTCCTACCACTGCACGTGTACAATCTCGAAAATAAACTATGATTCCTCGATTCTCATTTAGATTTTTAGACGCGATCCAATTTTAGACGTTCTGTAAACAGGGTGACTTGATAAAATATAGATACATCCTCTTGGTAACTACAGGTAACCAAAAACAGAAAAAAATAGCAAAAAATAGATAAACTAACCTGTAATAATGTGTCCAAATGTTAAATACACTAATTTTTGTGTCAGACTGTGCACTGCCTTCCTGTTAAAAGTTTACATTGCACTTTTTAAGTTGCCAAGCTTGGTATTTTAGTACGTGTAACATAAGTGCTTTGAAAAGAGCCTATTTGTTACCAAGGAATTTGCAGGTACATAGCTGTACACTGTAAGTGTGGTATCTACTATTGATGTCAGTTGAAAAGCAACAACATTTAATTTCAAAATAATTAATTCCTCAGGAAAACCCAAGATAAAGGTATTAATTTTACATAAAATAATAACGTTATGCACACATGTAGATACGTAGCATTTATATTTAGGATTTTCAGAAGACAGCATAAAATTAAACGAACAGGAAATCGGCAAGTTACTTTAATTAGCAGGATACGTCGTTCTTCATAATTAAATTGATTGATAAAGTGTGTAGATACTCGTATTATGTTAAATAAATACATACTAACGGAAAGTATTAATTGCTATTTGTATCCTACAATGTAAATTAGGACATTAATTAGATACAAATCATATATTTTTTACGTTACTGCAAAGTCAAGGGTGCGACAGTGTGCGAGCATAATTTCATGTTTTTGAGATATTTTTGAAGTTACATTCAAAACAGCATAAATCCGTATGTGAATTGCATTCGAACGCTGTAAAAATAGGCCTACTGTAGAGCTTTAATATTAATTTTAAAATCTCTACCACCCAGTACGCATTAACGTAAAGAGTGATTATGATATCAATTAAATGGAAATTGGTCATTAACGAGCACCGCCGGGGGCGCAGCTAGTGATAGTGCTCATTAGCGAGGGTGTTATCATATCAGGCAGGAAGCCGCGATACTCCGAACACCCGTTCATTCATTCAGTTTTTGTAAGGAGAGCGTTTTGTAAACACGCGCCCCGCGCCCGCGCCGCAGCGTTCCCAAATCTCTAATTAATCGCGTTGTTTTGTTTTCTAAGTTACCGAGAATAAAGCTAATTAAAATATTTTCGGCCATTATGTGACTCCGAATTCGCAGTGGATTGAAGTTATTTCGGTAAGAATATTTTAATTGTGTGTTGGTACGGTAAATAGTAATTGATGTCGGTGTACGCCCACATGTTTGAATCACATAAATATTATTTTACGGAATATTTTTTAGTTCCTCGTGAAAAAATACGGTAAGGCCTAATTATTTTCATGGTTGGTTTTAACCCAATGCTTAGACATTTTGAACGAAAATAATTTTTAAATACCTGAAGGGAAATTAGTTCATACTACGAGTAATTAGTCAAAAGTTCAACAGAAAGGAAGTGGTTATAATAAATCAAGCAATTAAAAATTTTGTTTTCATATTTCTACACACAAATATTTTTTTATATCTCCGACATTTGATTGACATCTAATAAGTAAAAACCGGCCAAGTGCGAGTCGGGCTCGCACACTGAGGGTTCCGCCGTACAAACGTAGCGGTTTACAATTTATGACGTATTAAATCAAATTACTTACTTGATTCCGTTGCGAGTAGTGGCGAATTTCAAAATATGCGGTATGATTATTTTTTATTTATTTATTTTTCCTATATTTACCTACCTCAGCGTTTTGAATTTTTGCGTTGATTTAAAATTTCTCACAGTTTAGAGGCAATTAGATTTAAGAAGTGTTTGATATGAATTTCAACTTTAATATCTCTACGCGTTCATGTGAAAAAGGGTAGGTAGTAAGTTTATAATTATTAAACAAATATTTTATGNGGTGGATTGAAGTTATTTCGGTAAGAATATTTTAATTGTGTGTTGGTACGGTAAATAGTAATTGATGTCGGCGTACGCCCACATGATTGAATCACATAATTGTATTATTTTACGGAATAATTTTTAGTTCCTCGTTAAAAAATACGGTAAGGCCTTATTATTTTCATGGTTCGTTTTAATCCAATGCCTAGACATTTTGAACGACAAGAATTTTAAAATATCTGAAGGGAAATTAGTTCATACTATTAGTCAAAAGTTCAACAGAAAGGAAGTGCTTATAATAAATCAAGCAATTAAAAATTTTGTTTTCATATTTCTACACACAAATATTTTTTTATATCTCCGACATTTGATAGATATCTAATAAGTAAAAATGTCGGTAAACATCAAAAACAATTAGCAGTAATTAAAAAATATTATTATTTTAAACATCATGTAAAATAAGCCAGTTTCAAATCGAGGAAATGTACATATTAATGTAAGAAATCGGATAAACCTACATCGTTATTAAATAACAAGAAAATGACGAATCAGTCATCTGCGTATTTAAATAAATAGCATAAATACAACATTAATCTGTCAAGATATGTAATCTAAATGTTAATCAGTAGAAAACTTGGTTGTGTGGTCTTAATTTCAGAGGGCCTCTGGCTAATAAAAATACTTTAATTGTTAAATGAGATTACGTGTTATCTAAACAAGCCGCTTCTGTGTGGCCGTTGCTCTAAAACTATACACAATTCTTCATTTAAATGAAGATTAATTAATTAAATTAAGAATTAACTAACACCTTTCACGAAATCGGGCACATCAAACAGGCCGGGCCCATTAAAAGTTATCGACCATTAAAAATTAACAAGTTTTAAAACTTAATTTGTGTAATAGCTTATTATGGCCTCCTGTAATATTAACACGTGGAATAATTTAATAAAGCAGACTAGATTAGTTCGTAAAGCAAGCGTAATTAATTTGCCTACGTTCGCTTAGTTGGAGTTTTTAATAAACCTAATTGTCGGATTTAATTACGCAGATAGAGTGTGCATTACTCAAGTAAAAACAATATTTGCTTTGAATAGACCATTGCTGGAGCTACCCAATTAGAAGGCACCGAGTTATTTTAGGGAATTCAAATTAATTTATTTTCAAAGCGTTGCACGTTGTTTGCTATCTCAAGTACTATTTTATCACACAGGAAACCAAATTCCTGGTTAGGTTTTGTTTATAGGTTTCATTATTATATTTTTAAACTCATAACTATAACTCGACATGTGAATATTTCACGTCGATATTAATTTAATTCAAACATAAACTATTTACTTTACTGCTATTTAATGTAGCAGGTAGTCCTCAGCTAATCAAGTAGCCAAATATACGATCAAGATGTTTACGAGATTTGGTGTTAAGTCAGTGAGTGAATTAATAAAATCTGAATGTGTCGTAAATAAGTAAATTGCTTTTTCATTCAAATATTTCTCTCCTCTAGCCTCTACCTTAAAATGTATCTTACATTGCTGCATTTATCTGCGTTTCGGGAGGGTTACAACATACAAACACTTTTCCTATTACAATATAGAGCAATAACTTTCCTAATATCATTACATGGTCAATTCGTAATGACGTCACTTCCCATTAATCACCAATAAATTGGCCCGAGGAAGTTTCACGTGGATCGATCATTAAATAGGCCTAAATTATAATGAAATGTAATGGACGCCGATGGCTGCAAATGAATGAATGTTTAATTGAATGACTCCCCACAAATAAAAGCAATATTCTTATATAATAGCCGCCCCATGGCAAACGTAATTTAATTAATGGTTCGCATAACTCTGATTAAACTATTTTGGTCGGCCGCGAACAATGCGATCAGAGCGAACGTCTTCGAACTCATTTTGAGATCATTCCGCGGAAATGAGTAGAAGAAAGGTAGAGACAATTAAAACTAAAAAGGTCTAATGAAGAGTTAGTTATAAGTAACTACGAGTATACTCGCATGTAGAGGTTCTCCGTATGTTTTCATCACGTTTCATAATTTGTAAATGTAGCTTACTAACTGTAAAAGAAACTGATTGATTTGATACATAAGCTATTAAAATTAACTTAGAATAATATTATTTACGATTTTAGTTTTAGCTCAGTATAATTTTCTTTTAAAACTTTACGTTATGTAAAAATCATCTTCAGACTTTTGTTGTAAAATTGTGCCTATTTTATACAAAATTGTATAATAGGTATGCAGCAGTGTGAATTTCCGTGATATTCGTAAACTAACAACATTTTTATGTGAAAGTCCTTAAAGAATTTCAAAACTCGCTCAACTTAATACCGCTTCGCGCTTAACCGCTACCGTCCCGCCGATTCTAATAATACGAACACTTCACAGATTGTCTAATACCACAGATAGAAACAATCCCACGAGTGGTAATAAATAAAACATGACCGATACCTCCGATAGCTCGAGCCTAATGTAATAAATGTTTAATAGAAATTAGGTAAAAGTGGCACTCCCAAGGCGGGGAAGCCCGGGCGGCGAGCTAGCGGGGGCTGCACAACGTCACAATTGACATACGGCGGGCGCGAGTCATTTGTTTAATGGATGAAAAAGATATTGTTTTGGAAATTGAGATAGCATTTGTTATTTGGTCCTTAAAATAAGTCTCTGTGAGTTATTAGAGGTGATTACGTCACTTGATTTTTGATGAATTAACCTTCTAATTATCCGTTAATTCATTAAAAATAAACGTTATTGGTGAGGAACACCGTTATCTAATAAATTCTATGCCACGTAAGTCAAATGTTAATTTCAATGAATGGACTAAACAGTATTTTAATTAAATTAAATGCGTGTAAAATTTTGTGAATAAGGCCGTATATATTTGAAGCAATAGTCGTTATCTCAGACAAAATTTACTATCCTAATGCAGTAACAATAAAATACATCCACGTAAATTAAATTCACACTACTGGAAATAGCATATAAACGTAAGCTAGTAAGCAGTTAATTTAAATTCAGTTATTTACTGTCGCCCCAATCTTAGTATACCGTTCATAATCTTGCGTCTCATAAAAATTAACGACAGACATTTCGATAAATTGAACAGTGTAATAGAGATATCACAAAAAGTCCCACTTAATTATATCTCGGCCAGCGTCCGGCACACTCGTCCTAGAACAATTTCACTCGATTACATCTGCCAGAAAAACTCGTTCCTCAATAGATTTACACCTCGATTGAATTTTAATCGAGTCAACGAGCGAGTGCACTCCAATAACGGGCTAAGTTAATTATAAAAGGCAATTGATTTAAAAGGAGCGGTGTCGCGGCCGCAGTATGAGTAACAGAAAAAGTTTTCAATTTCACTAAAAGGGACTGGTTTGTGTCTCACAAGTCTCGGCTGGTTATCGGCGTGTAATGTATGAAGTTGCTCGCCCCGGCTTTATTTTATAACTCACTTCACGTAATAGGCCCTGGCTAATTCACTTTTGCCCCTCGTCGTGGGATCCGTTTGCTAATTTCGTTGTGTTCTAATAATAACATCATCCGCATTTTCATAATTGTTTTTATTCGGTTTCGTTTTTATGATCATCAATGGGGATGTTGCCTGGGTCAAAAAGCAAGAGTTTTAATTAGTCCGTCAGTTAACTTATCAAAAAATACTCTACACGTATTTTTCACTTTTTCAAACTAATGAAAATTTTAAGAGATAAAGCGCCCCAAAGTTCATAAGAAGAGGCCCGTGACGTCAACGCTTGCTTAAAAATGCCGCACGTTGTGACGTCGTGCGCAACTTCAACGCACCATAACTATGTAATTATTTGTTAGATTGACAAATAAAAATATATGTGTCCAATATTTTTTGATATTAAACATTACGGACTAAAAAAATTTTTTTAGACAACTAGCCTATTATAGTATAATTTACGATCATTCACTAATTGTTTTAAAATTTCTTCTTTTAACATTTGTTACGATGAGATAAGTACTAAAACAAATGAAAACAAACTGATGCTCTCCATATCAGCATGTCTCGTTATATGATCCGATGACAGTGTGCCTGCTCATAGCACCATGCATTGACTGCGCAGAACATACTGATATGGTTATAAATCCACCCATAAACATGCTTCATAAATTATCACGACAACGATTTGGAACATTTTACAACTGCTATCAAAGAATCTTTACGATCAATAGGGATGTGACTGCATCGCGACTCATAATTAATACGAGACGTTTGTTTTATAATGTAATAAAACATCAGCACAAACGCTATAGGTAACGAGTAACGATGTAACGTTACTGCGCATAACGCTAACACGCATATCTTTTAGTAATCATAAAACGCTCTCGATTTTATTACTTCTCGATACAAAGTAGACGTAACTGGTTATGTATCTACCCGCTAATAGAATTAAACATTTAATTTGATGCCGTATCTTGGTCAAAGCAATTAGGAGACAACTTTTAATGAATGTCAATGAATTTCTAAGTAATTACTGCGCCACTACTTTGCTAGTTTTAATTAAATGTCCCATTAGACCGGAAAATATAGAATGGTCTCGGTTATTAACTTCTCATTCAAAACGGAGTGGCCGATTGGAAAGCAATAACATGTAAAGTTACGAGAGCGAGCTGGAAGTTATAAAAGGAGAGTCCAAATTGAGTCGGACATCTCAAACAGATAAAGCGGTATGCGCCCGTTATAAAGCAAACTTTATAGTTTTGTTTTTGGCAGTTTTGACACTGCTTCTATCTACTTATTTGTTCCTTGAGCTGCGTCTAACCGAGGAACTCTCAACATCCCCGACGCGCATTCCACCTGAGAATCACTTACTTTGGACGGCGGACTTTGTTTATTATCCGCCACTGCACTCCGTTTCTATTGTAGGTGGTCAGTTTATTGGCAGTTTTCTCATACGTTTCCTGATAATAAAGTTATATTAGATCTGGAAATTCTGGAACACAAATAAAAGTTTGAGAATTTCTCATATTTGAGGTTGATAGAGGTGTAGAGCGAACGGCACTATGTTTTTATTGGGAAATAATTTTGAATAGCCAATAGACAATGTTTTAGACAACGACGCCGTCCCCTATTCGAGTCAGATTTCGATATCAAACGATTATTGCCGAGGAAGATGACCTCAATTGTTCTTCCAACAATCAACCGCATGATTTGAGGTGCCATAAACGTTCTCAGTAGCATTTTACGCGACGGTTCCTCCAGATAAGGCCGGGAGCGCATTGTGCCTCCTTCAGGACGCTCAGACAGGGACACCTGAAAACAATATACACGAAATTGCCACAATAATCGGCCGTGGTGATCAGTGGAACGACTGTCAGACAATGGGGCAGATTACGCGATAGGGGCTTAACTGAACAGCAGCTAACTCGATTACGCGGCCATCCGTGATTGTGTTTCAGCCTATTAATGTTTGAATTTCGTTATATTATTGCGGCGAGTTGGTGCTGGGAGTAATCCAATATGGGTCAGTATTAACGAAATTTTCACGTGCGCCGAGAACGAATGGCGTTCAGAGGCTTACCTGTCGAATATAGTGTACGCTATATTCAACACAATATTAATTTAATTATTATAATGCATTTTTTTATATTTTTGTTGATATTAATTAAAAGTTCAGTAGGTAGCTGCTACTAATTCTACTTAAACTAATTTAACAATATCAGTATAAATTTACCGCGGAGGATTATTTCATCTACATCTAATTAGTGTAATGTCCAATTAATTTGGTTATGAGTACGCATTATCTAGGTGCGTTATCAGTTAATCACAATTAAATCTGCACTTTAAATGTTAATAATGCTCTAAATTGGCTAGTGTTTTTAATGATGCAACTTTTAAGTAATAATTTTAGTATTTTAATTTTAATATGTATGAAAAGAAAGTAAAAAATATAGTGTATTTCAGAATAGCGTTTTTTCTAGATCTAATCTAGATAATGCTCCGGCATCTCTTATCGGCAAGACGGATTTTTTCCATATGATTATAACAATTAAAATGCACACTTAAAAATTAAATTACTATGATTCAATACCATTATTTTTTACATACGAGTATAATCTTTAAGGTTATCAAACATAAGATTTGATTCAACATTTTTGGATGATGTGTTTCTTTATGAGCTAAGTGAAACATAAGTTGAAACTATCTAAGTCTACTACAACCTGTAAAGTACTATGCCTTTGAGCCAGGGTTGTTTTTATTGAAGTTTCAATTCGTCCGATGTGCGTCAGACACCTGACTCGTGGGAAGAATGCTCGCGGGGTGGCTCTCCCCAAGGGCACGGCTAAGGATTGGCAAACGAAAAGTGAAAATCCACTTGAAAAATCTACGTATTTAAGGTCTTTTGGTTTTTTATTTGATTGATGATAAGTGAACCTTGCTTTAATACAATTTTTGTAATAATTAGTACAGAAAATCATAACTTGAATAAGTGGACGCTGCCTCAAATGGGAATTTAAAACTATTTAGACACAAGTTTAGTCTTAAATGCAATTTTAACAAATGTTATAATTACTCTTTAGTGCCACAAAGTTATGCGCTACGAAAAAAAGCTTTGTTTTTTCGTTATTTTAGTACAGAAATTATCATATAAATGAGTCCTTAAAAACGATTGTATACAATTGGTGGACTTGAAGGAGTTAACAATGCCATGAAACTGGAAAAAATCTTAACAAAACAACTATGCGGTGACAACCCTGAGACGACACGAGGGTGCGATGCAAAGCCGCGCCGCACCGAGCCCGCGACCATCGCTAGATTAAAGAACAACTTAAAGGAAAGCAATCTGCTAAATAAGTGCCTCTCACTGAATCGCAGGCATGGGTACTCTACTTACGCCTCATAAGACCATTAAATTGACAGAAAACGTTTATTACTACACATTTTAAAAACTATGTATGAAATTAATATGAACGTCATTTAATTTCAAGTTTAATTATTTGAAAGTAACCATTCTAAATAACATTTTTCATTAAAAACATTCGCAAATCACAATAAATTAGCACTAATTAAGTAATTTTTCAATTGAAAATTTAGATGTCATTTTTTTAAATATTATATTTGTAAAGCACCATTCAAATGATCACATTGGTGTACAAAATAATAAACCTATCAGTCGCGCGAATTTCCGCAGATGTAGAGTCCAGCTTTTGGTTTGGAGCTTTCCGTCCCGATTGTGTTTGTGTCTTCGTTCGTCTTCGTTTAAGCCAAATGACGTCCACTGCTGGACAAAGGCCTCCCCCAAGGTTTTCCACAATGATCGGTCCTGCGCTGCCCNTATGTATGTTAGTTTTTTGTACCAGAAATTGTGAATTTTGTCGGTTCCGGGAGCTTTCCAGTTATGTGTTCTACTAATAACTTTGATAAATGTGTCAACTGATATGTGTTCAAATGTCATGTCGGTTATTTTTGTGTTATCGATTTTCTGGATCCATTCTGCTTCGGTATTATGAGAAACAGGGTTTTCCCATATTTGTGCCCAAAAATGATGTAGCGATTGGGTAGTAGGGGTTTCAGTAGTAGGATTTACGGTTTGTGGTTGTCCTAAGTTTCTATAGAATGATTTTTCGTTGCTTCTGAATAACTTATTCTGGTTTTTTCTTTTAGTGCAAGTGAGGTATCTTTTCAGTCTACTAGCCGTGGTACTTAACTTCTGTTTAAGGGTGTCCATAAATTGTGTTAGGTCGGCATTTACGTTATCGTACTGGGCATGTTGTTATTATTATTATTATTACAGTGGTGTACAAAATAATAAACCTATCAGTCGCGTGAATTTCCGCAGATGTTGAGTCAAGCTTTTGCTTTGAAGCTTCCCGTTCCGATTTTGTTTGTGTATTTGTAAGTAATTATGATTTTAGTTTTTAATATTTCACACTAATTGTATGTTTTTGAATTAAGTTAAATGTTTTCGTGAATTTTTATTTAATGAAAGTTGAAAAATCTCATGTAGAGCAGTATTCAGCGCGATTACAGTGGTGTGAATTATTTAGCCTCTCTTCTCGTTACTTTCCGCGTTTCCGCAGGTGTGGCGATCATTGTCCCGCGCCGTCCCGTCCCGCGCGTCCCGTCCCGCGCGTCCCGTCCCGCGCATTCTTTAATCTCGCTGATGAATTATGATTAGCGGAGTGCACTCAATCCTATTAGTGTTGTCTGCTCTAAGCGTTACGAAGATTTGCTTCGTTATGATGGAGTTGCCCGGATAATTAGTCAGCTTTATTAGTCAAATGGGATTGCTTTGCTTATATTCTGCGCTGGTTATTATTGGAATCTTTTAATGCACTGCGCGGTTTTAGTGCCAGCTTAAAAAAACACGTATTAATCCCTTCACACCGCATTACGAGTTAATTATAAAGTTCTATGTTTGAAACGTGGCAAAGTTGAAGTGAAATAAGGTTAATTGAATTTAGTAAAAAGTTAATCGAATTAGCTAACACGGGAACCTTGAGCTCTCGATATTGTTTATTTTTTTGTTTTTGCGTTGCGTTTAATTATAAAGCGGTCGTGAATAGCAAAAAATTGGCTCGCGCTGTAATTAGTGTAAAAAAGGATGTCTGTTCCAGACTGCACTAAACCGTATTTGGCCATCTCCATTCCCAAACTAGTGTACCGCCGGGAATTATTCGTACAACTAATTTACCTTAATAAACTTACCTCAACCGAAATGCATTCGGAACGTGCATTAAAATTTTCCGACTGTCCGACAAAAACCTTTATGGGCGTACAGCCACGTAATAGCTCGCCGCGGGACCACAAACTCCGATTACCCAAACACAGAGCACCCGAAACAGCGTTGTGAAATTTTAACGTGTAATTGATTATGAAGTTGGTCTTAATGGGCGAAAATAGTTTCTAATTTGGGCGCTGGCAGCACTGAATTGTCCTCGGTCTGGATGGATTAATCGTTAATGCTTCGATGGCGATTCCCGCATGAGTTCCTTACGTCGTCTGCAAGTGCATCTTGATTGATATTAATTCGATTTGCCGACTTTAGCTTTTAGGAAATAATTTAAGAGTCGTTATCAGCTGTAATACAGTTCCATTTACAAGGAACTGATTCGAACATAATCTTGATTTGAAATTATTAAGCTTTGTTAAAAAGCTCACGTAAGTTCTATTCCAACTACATAAAATCGTGTGTCCCTTGATATTAATATATCCAAAAATTTTAGAGGATTTTCAATACTGAAATACTTTTTTCAGTTTCTAACTTTTTTTCTTACAAAATAATTATTAGAATAGAAAGTATTACTTACATCGTAATCTACTAGAAGAGTATCTCGGTGCCAGAATTTGTATCTAACTCAATCATATTTTTACGAAATGACCTCAAGTAAGAGTTAAAATCGCAGCCAAATACAGTTAAATGAGCGGCAAAAAGTAAAAGAGTCCGGAGTCAATAGTACGGCACCGCACGTTCGCACTTTTGGCGCGACTTTTTTTCTAAATGGCCGCCCTTGCGGCCGCGGCTCGGTCACGAGCGGAGCGAATAATGGTCAGTCGACCGGTCAGGATTAGAGAACAAAGAATTGGACTGTTCATTTGTAGTAAACGTTTCCGGTGGTTTGTGGATAGCGGAACGATTCCCGTTTCTCGATTAAATACAAGACTTGGAAGCTCTAAATGTTTTACTGCAAATAATTCAATTAATAGTTTGAATTATCAAAAAAGAGTACTTTAAAGTTGCTGGTCACTCTCATAGTTTAATAAAAAAGATATATCTTAATTTTTTACAATGAGATTTTGTGATTCACTGAAAAAGCTCGTAAATCAATAAATCTGACTCGGGGTTAATTTGTATCGATTAATTTATCATGAAACAAGGTTTTAAGATTTTAGTATTTTTTGTCAATAAGAGAGCTTACAAAGCTTTTTCTCTCGGGAAATACCTCTGTGAAAAGTTTCTGAACAAAACCTAAATCCGCTCTCACTCACACCTCACTCGCAACGAACCTTCGTGAATAATTACCGATCGGTGACAGCGACACGCCACGCCACTCGGCAAACAGCCGTGGCCAATGCAGCCGAGATTAGACGCCGAGCAAAAAAGATCACGCCTCCATTAACGTTGACTTTCCAAATGTCAATACGCACGAATTAGGCCTCGACAGACGGACCAAATAAAACTATGCGACAGTCATTTCGTCTGTTGTTCTGTAAGAGGATTACTTTGACACGTTGGAATATAAAGTCTGCGTTAGCAGTACTCATTCATGGTTAGCGTATTTTTCTTGAAAGGTAAAAATGACTTTTTCTCTATATTTCGGAACTATACTAATTTTAAATTAAACGCTATTAAAAATATACTATTTTCAGCATGCGTTTGAACATTTACAGCGTTAACATCATTTTCGTTATGTTTTAAAAATAATTTTTTTAAACCTAACAAACAGACTGATTTGCACCACCTACTTTAACCATAACAATAACAGATGCTTTTTGTATGGAGTTTGACAGATTTTTGACGTGCAACTCAGCCTTACACAACCTAAAACTTAAACAATGTAGTTGAATAGGCAATACTTATTACAAATTGAATAAACGTGTTTGAATAAAAATAGCATAGGGAATGCGTCAAATTAGTGGTTTCACTAGCCAAAGCCGGAGCGAGAATAAATTGGTCAATTATAATTATACCGAAACGGCACACTTACGTTCTGTGTTCAATTAGACACGAGTATGTGCACTAATTAAATGCCCCGAATGTTTGCAGGCTCTGGAATGGCAGATATTCAAATAGTTACTATTTCCAATTGTGTTTCGTATGAAATATAATTACACAAAGGTTGGCTCGGCTATGATTTATTATCACTCATTAAAGTATTATTACCGCTAATTAGCAGTTGGGTGCACGCGTCGCAGTGAAATATGTGCTCCGGTGTGTATGCACTTTGTTTTTGTAGAGCGAAAAATAAGCGCCGGTTTAACTCTTTCGCCCTTCGCTATATTTACTCCCTGGAACTAATTACAACATTAATTGATTATTGCCAATTAGGCTTTGCTTTGAGTGCTATTAAATAAATAAATACTTAAATTTTTTTGCTCTTAACAAGTCAAGAGCTTGATTTAAAATAAAATAAACAGTGTTAATGAGGATATGAATTGTAGAACTGTAATAATTTTATATTGAAAATGCTAAGACTTATTTGGCAACCTTTAAAAACTTTTCATAGTGATTGAAACTAGGAAAGACGTAAATTGAGTAGATCATCGTTAGAGTTAAGTAACTAGCTTTAAAATAAGTTCTATCATTGTAATAGAGACTTGCGTAAACTTGAACATTATTTGTAACCTCTTTAGGCCTGTTTAACCGTAAGATTATCCTTGGGTTTAAACCCGAGTGCAGTTAATTACATCCGCTGTAAACAAACAGTGGCACGGTTCCGTGAAGTGCATGGTTCCGTCCAATATCCGCCGCCATTATTCTGACTCACGCTCAAAACACACAAAAATCAAACCGAGCATTCGTCACGCGGCGAACAATGGCGATCATTGTTCTAACTAGTCATAAAACTTTCTATTCTACAGATTAGGATTGGTTTAAAAGTATCACAAANGTCACAAATGGGAAACTTTTAGCTACTTATTAGTTAATATAGAAGATTATTTTCATACTTTTATTGAGAAATTGTAGTTATCACGTTTCATATTAAAAAACCTAAGCTTTATTTGGTTATGTTAAGATTTATGACTTCCCTTCATAAACCATTCTTATTGCGTATACCGTAAGGTTACTTCAACCAAACGTGGTAACATAAAAAAGTTGTTAAACTAAAGTGACTTGTTTGATAAAATGATAGGCATGCAGAGGGCGCCTCGATTGCTGAAATTAATTGAAAATGTTCGCATTAAAAATATTAATTAACCGTGACGACAGCGCTCCGTGCTTGACTTTATTGCTTACTGTCGTTTTTTCAGCGACACGATCTCAATTACAAACTTTTTTCTTTGCATTCGATATTTAAGGCACATAATTTGCTATAGTTCGGAAAGCGACTCGTGTTTCACGTTCTCATTAATCGGTTGAGTAGTTGTGCTAATTTTTTCGAGTAATATTACAGCCGATAAATTTCATGGTACTGGATTTTATGCCGTAACATAATACGGCCTATGAATTGTCGCAGTGTTCCCGGTCGGTTGCTGTAACTTATGGATATTTTGCTGATTGGTCTTGCCACATTAAAGAATGTTTTTCGTTGCGTATTGGCCAATGATCTTGCTAATTGGATTAAAGTAGTCCATGGCTAAGTTATACTTAGTATTGAAAAGGTTATGCTTGACTGAGTACACTGTGGGTTTTACTGGCTACTGTAGATCCTTTTTTTCCTTTCAACATGTTCATTTTTAGGATGTAAGCGCGCTCTCTCAGCCGTGTGGCCTCAGAGTAAAATAGGATCCTCCACACTCTTCCTGCACGACTAAATATAAAGGTGACTAAGGCATATTCGAAAATTAGGCCTCACAAACACGTCTAGCCAACGTGAGGAGTATGGGCCAACTTCTTTATTTTCCTCTAGTACCCACTTAAATAAGAAAGGATCTTGCTCCTGTAAATCTTGGATATTGATGATGAGATTAATTCCTCGGAACATATCAATTCAAATATCTTTCCTTTGTTACAGTGCGAGAGGCGAACGCCGCAGCAAGGAAGCGGCGGTAGCCCCGGGCTAGGCTCGCATATGCTGGCCATGGACGTGACGAAGGAGGCGCGCGCGTCGCCGCTACCGGCGTCCGCGCAGCAGCCAGCTTCGGCTTCGGGACAGCAGCCCCCGCAGCCTCAGGTAAACGACTAAACAGGTTTCTGTCTCACAACTCACAATACTATAGCCAAGTAGCTATTGAATAGGCAAAGAGACCTAGGTCTCTCTCGAACATGCTAGCCATGGACGTGACGAAGGAGGCGCGCCCCCGCAGCCTCATGTAAGACACTATTAAGCGACTAAACGGGTTTCTGTCTCACAACACTATAGCCAAGTAGTTGGCTATTAAATAGGCAAAGAGACCTAGCTCTCTCGCACATGCTGGCCATGGACGTGACGAAGGTGGCGCGTGCGTCGCCGCAGCAGTCCCCGCAGCCTCAGGTGAGACGCTAATAGGAATCTTAACGGGTTTTTTTCTATCTCACGACACTTAGTCAAGTAGTAGGCTACTGAAAAGGCAAAGAGACCTAGGTCTCTCTCGCACATGCTGACCATGGACGTGACGAAGGAGGCGCGCGCTTCGCCGCTACCGGCGTCCGCGCAGCAGCCAGCTTCGGCTTCTGGACAGCAACCCCCGCAGCCTCAGGTAAGACACTAATAGACAACTAAACAGGTTTCTGTCTCACGACACTTTAGTCAAGTAGTAGGCTACTGAATAGGCAAAGAGACCTGGGTCTCTCCCGCACATGTTGACCATGGACGTGACGAAGGATCCCGCCTCGGCTTCGGGACAGCAGCCCTCGCAGCCTTAGGTGAGACACTATTAGAAAAAAACTAAATGGGTTTCTGTCTCACAACACTATAGCCTAGTAGTAGGCTACTGAATATGCAAAGAGACCTGGGTCTCTCTCGCACATGCTGAATATGGACGTGACGAAGGAGGCGCGCGCTTTGCCGCTACCGGCGTCTGCGCAGCAGCCAGCTTCGGCTTCGGGACAGCAGCCCCCGCAGCCTCAGGTGAGACACTAAGAAACTAAACAGGTTTCTGTCTCATAACAATATAGCCAAGTAGTAGGCTATTGAATAGACAAAGAGTCCTAGGTCTCTCTAGCACATGCTGGCCATGGATGTGACGAAGGAGACGCGCGTGTCGCCGCTGCCGTCGTCCGCGCAGCAGCCAGCTTCGGCTTCAGGGCAGCAGCCACCGCAGCCTCAGGTAAGACACTAAGCAACTAAATGGGTTTCTGTCTCACAACTCACAACACTACAGCCAAGTAGTTAGCTATTGAATAGGCAAAGAGACCTAGGTCTCTCTCGCACATGCTGACCAAGGACGTGACGAAGGAGGCGCGCGCGTCGCCGCTACCGGCGTCCGCGCAGCAGCCAGCTTCAGCTTCTGGACAGCAGCCCCCGCAGCTTCAGGTGAGACGCTAATATGAAACTAAACGGGTTTCTGTCTCACAACACTATAATATAGCCAAGTAGTAGGCTACTGAATAGGCAAAAAGACCTAGGTCTCTCTCGCACATGCTGACCATGGACGTGACGAAGGAGGCACGCGCGTCGCCTCTACCGGCGTCTGCGCAGCAGCCAGCTTCGGCTTCGGGACAGCAGCCCCCGCAGCCTCAGGTGAGACATTAAGCAACTAAACAGGTTTCTGTCTCACGATACTATATCCAAGTAGTAGGCTACTGAATAGGCAAAGAGACCTAGGTCTCTCTCGCACATGCTGGCCATGGATGTGACGAAGGAGGCGCGCGCGTCGCCGCTACCGGCGTCCGCGCAGCAGCCCGCCTCGGCTTCAGGGCAGCAGCCCCCGCAGCCTCAGGTGAGACACTAATAGGAAACTAAACGGGTTTCTGTCTCACAACTCTATAGCCAAGTAGTTGGCTATTGAATAGACAAAGAGACCGAGGTCTCTCTCACACATGCTGGCCATGGACGTGACGAAGGAGGCGCGCGCGTCGCCGCTACCGGCGTCCGCGCAGCAGCCAGCTTCGGCTTCTGGACAACAGCCCCCGCAGCCTCAGGTGAGACACTAATAGGCAACTAATCAGGTTTCTGTCTCGCAACTCTATAGCCAAGTAGTTGGCTATTGAATAGGCAAAGAGACCTAGGTCTCTCTCGCACATGCTGGCCATGGACGTGACGAAGGAGGCGCACGCGTCGCCTCTACCGGCGTCTGCGCAGCATCCAGCTTCGGCTTCGGGACAGCAGCCCCCGCAGCCTCAGGTGAGACATTAAGCAACTAAACAGGTTTCTGTCTCACGATACTATATCCAAGTAGTAGGCTACTGAATAGGCAAAGAGACCTAGGTCTCTCTCGCACATGCTGGCCATGGATGTGACGAAGGAGGCGCGCGCGTCGCCGCTACCGGCGTCCGCGCAGCAGCCCGCCTCGGCTTCAGGGCAGCAGCCCCCGCAGCCTCAGGTGAGACATTAAGCAACTAAACAGGTTTCTGTCTCACGATACTATATCCAAGTAGTAGGCTACTGAATAGGCAAAGAGACCTAGGTCTCTCTCGCACATGCTGGCCATGGATGTGACGAAGGAGGCGCGCGCGTCGCCGCTACCGGCGTCCGCGCAGCAGCCCGCCTCGGCTTCAGGGCAGCAGCCCCCGCAGCCTCAGGTGAGACACTAATAGGAAACTAAACGGGTTTCTGTCTCACAACTCTATAGCCAAGTAGTTGGCTATTGAATAGACAAAGAGACCGAGGTCTCTCTCACACATGCTGGCCATGGACGTGACGAAGGAGGCGCGCGCGTCGCCGCTACCGGCGTCCGCGCAGCAGCCAGCTTCGGCTTCTGGACAACAGCCCCCGCAGCCTCAGGTGAGACACTAATAGGCAACTAATCAGGTTTCTGTCTCGCAACTCTATAGCCAAGTAGTTGGCTATTGAATAGGCAAAGAGACCTAGGTCTCTCTCGCACATGCTGGCCATGGACGTGACGAAGGAGGCGCACGCGTCGCCNAAAAGTATCACAAATGGGAAACTTTTAGTTATTAGTTAATATAGAAGATTATATTCATACTTCTATTGAGAAATTGTAGTTATCACGTTTCATATTAAAACACCTAAGCTTTATTTGGTTATGTTAAGATTTATGACTTCCCTTCATAAACCATTCCTTTTGCGTATACCGACCTTACTTAATTATGTTGGTTGATTATAAGGTTACTTCAATCAAACACGGTAACATAAAAAAGTTGTTAAACTAAAGTGACTTGTTTGATAAAATGATAGGCGTGCAGAGGGCGCCTCGATTGCTGAAATTAATTGAAAATGTTCGCATTTAAAATATTAATTAACCGTGACGACAGCGCTCCGTGCTTGACTTTATTGCTTACTGTCGTTTTTTCAGCGACACGATCTCAATTACAAACTTTTTTCTTTGCATTCGATATTTAAGGCACATAATTTGCTATAGTTCGGAAAGCGACTCGTGTTTCACGTTCTCATTAATCGGTTGAGTAGTTGTGCTAATTTTTTCGAGTAATATTACAGCCGATAAATTTCATGGTACTGGATTTTATGCCGTAACATAATACAGCCTATGAATTGTCGCAGTGTTCCCGGTCGGTTGCTGTAAGTTATGGATATTTTGCTGATTGGTCTTGCCACATTTGCGAATGTTTTTCGTTGCGTATTGGCCAATGATCTTGCTAATTGGATTAAAGTAGTCCATGGCTAAGTTATACTAAGTAGTGAAAAGGTTAAGCTTGACTGAGTACACTGTAGGTTTTAAGGGCTACTGTAGATCCTTTTTTCCTTTCAACATGTTTATTTTTAGGATGTAAGCGCGCTCTCTCAGCCGTGTGGCCTCAGAGTAAAACAGGATCCTCCACACTCTTCCTGTAGGCCTAAGATGCGCGCCGTGATAACTTTTATCGACGTCAAAATGTATGGGCAAAATCGAGAAAATGGCGTGATAACCGCTTATCGCGGCGCGCATCTTAGGCAACTACCTAAATATAAAAGGTGACTAAGGCATAATATTGAGGAGTTCTTTATTTTCCTCTAGTACCCACTTAAATAAGAAAGGATCTTGCTCCTGTAAATCTTGGATATTATAATTATAAATAATCTGATGATGAGATGAAGTCCTCGAAACATATCAATTCAAATATCTTTCCTTTGTTACAGTGCGAGAGGCGAACGCCGCAGCAAGGAAGCGGCGGTAGCCCCGGGCTAGGCTCGCATATGCTGGCCATGGACGTGACGAAGGAGGCGCGCGCGTCGCCGCTACCGGCGTCCGCGCAGCAGCCAGCTTCGGCTTCTGGACAGCAGCCACCGCAACCTCAGGTGAGTTACTAATAAATAAATAATTTAGCAGTAAAATTGAACCACTTAAGAAACGACCACAACTCATGACAACTACGAGCACGCCCACACTATCAAAAGTGTAACGACTAAGAAGAAAATACTTCCTAGTCTTACTCCTGGTGCTAAGAATGATTTAACAACCAATATCTCTATACCTACTGATGTTGTCAGACAAGCAGTTCGTTCATTTTTAACCAAAAGACGTCCGCTGTGGATAAAGGAAAAGAACAAGAATTTCCACTTTTCAATTTCCAATTTCAAGTCAGTCGTCTTAAGTTAAAACAACGTCGATGATGATGATGATGATGATGAGACTAAATGAACTGGCAGTGGACACGGCACATCAGAAATAATAGTGGAATATCATACAGTTGTTGTAATAGATGGTATTTTTCTATAAAAGTATTGGTATACTTACTTTGTCGACTGTTACATTGTGAGTACTCTTTAACTCTTCCATTGTCTTGCAGATCTGCGCCGGCTGCAGCAAGGTGATCACCGAGCGGTACCTCCTGAAGGCGTTGGACCAGCTCTGGCACGAGGACTGCCTCAAATGCGGCTGCTGCGACTGCCGGCTTGGGGAGGTCGGGCACACCCTGTACACCCGCGCCAATCTGATCCTGTGCAAGCGGGACTACCTACGGTTAGTGTGCTTTTACTTTTTTTATTATCTAGTTGGTTCTTGTCAACACTGTTCTACACTATTATCCCGAAGTAGATACCTACAGTTAATGTTAAAAGTTAGACCGAGACGTGTCATGTGTAAAATCACTATTTATTAATTTATAACGCAAGCTTTCAGTTTTCAAATGCTCTAAGATACTAGGTTCGTTTGAAGATTCATTCAATTTGTAACCACAATGTTTTGCATAAAAAGTAGCTTAGATTTTCGCTAGTACATTATAATATTTGCTACCCAGAATTTGAATACTGGACGTGTCGCTCTATAACTGCACTGATTTAGTACACCGACATACAGTAAAGTCATAAAGCTGAAATTACTTATTTACTTCTTTTGTTTGGGACTGTAGAGATATTTAAACCTTACGAAACCTGCTCTAGTAAACTTAACCTTTTTAGGATTACACTTTTTGTCACTTAAAATGGAAATTTTCTTCAATGCCGTTGTTTTTAGGTTGTTCGGCAACACCGGCTACTGCGCGGCCTGCAACAAGGTGATCCCCGCGTTCGAAATGGTGATGCGTGCGCGCAGCAACGTCTACCATCTGGAGTGTTTCGCGTGCCAGCAGTGCAACCATCGGTGAGTCTTAGTCACATTTCTTTGTTTTTTTTATTAGACTTCGTTTCATACTTTGTCAGTCTTCCCGTGGATGTCTTCCGACCAGTGTAGGGTAGGCTAATTTCTCGATTTGCCTTCGAGAGTCGTCCTCCTGCTGTGGATACTAAATGATGATGACACTAGATTTAAGTCATAACATCTGTGGAGGTGCCTAGTTAGGCAAAGAAAAACCATTATTTTATGTTATCGATTATGCTCTTAAAACTAAGGGAGTGCTAGTTGTATTTAAATAAAGACGACGATTACTTTTGAAGATTTCACATTACTAACATTACTTACTAGAAAAGTTACGTAGGTATATTATCAGTTGACATTAATGTTTGTAGGATATAAGTGAGAGGTAATCTCTGAAATGCTGATCAAATTCTGATTCATTTCCACGCTACTTTAGCAAGACTCATTCCGGAAATACGCAATTCACGAGAAATACACAGTAACGTACTAAACCTTAAAAAGGCCAGATAAATCGATATAGGTGTAGACTTATTTATTCAGTAGATATAATTCTGATAGTTATCTAATGTTAATCATTGATGACATTTAATTTAGGTAGTCATCATTGTATAACATTTAGGCGTCCATCCTATCTAAACCATTGTACTGTGAGTCATATCAACACAGTATAGTTCTCAATGAATCATTCATAAATCAATTCATTCAGCTTTGGCCCACGATGTAGGTATTTGTGGTGCCATTGTTATGTGAACAGTAACAGTGTGTTATGGGCAGCGAATTAAAATATTAATCTAATTTTGTGACATCATTTATAACAGTTTCTTATGAATAATGAAGTCATTTTGGTATTTTTAACGCATCAACTCATTCATTTTCCTTTAATGTAGTCGATGCATTCAATACCATAGATAGAGTATTTTATATTCTAACGATTCTGAAGAATCATGTGGCAAAAGTAAGAACTAATAACCCAGTATTGATAGTAGCACCACAGGTAGCAGCACCCTCCTGTAAATATCATAATTATACAGGGTGTCCCTTGCTTGTTCGATGCGTCTTAGACTCAGCTACCTCCAGTGTCAGTGTGACGTGCAAATTTTGGGACACCCTGTATGGTTGTCCAACGAGGCAAAAATCGGAATCTATCAATGTCATAGCTGGGACGGTTCAGTGTTGTACAAGTATACTGTGTCTGAACTGTTTTGATGTGTGAAGTAATAAAATCCAGTATGCGATTTAATCTCGACATTATTTTCACCAGTAATCTCATACGTCAAACGTGGTTGCGCCTCTGGAAACGAAACCGGGCCCGCGTATATTGAATACAATCCAACAGGGGACTCTATCCGAAAGAGCAAGACACAACATACAAAATTCACCAAATGAGAAAAGGACAGACGATACGTGTAGCAAGAATTTGTATTGTTTATTCATCTCACGGACGACAAACAAAGAGTGCGATTAAATTTTCCGCTACATAATAAAGGCACACGTAAGGAAGAAAGGTATTAGAATTTAAAATGCTCTTAGCAGTTCAGATTAAGGTTTATACCCTTTTTGCTTTAACTTCACGCGCGATAAATTTTTGATTAGGTCATGAATCATTTTGATTGTTTAACTTGGATGAATTTAGACTTATCGATAGCTAATTTGGTTAAAAAGATAATGTTAAATAACTGGTACAAAGACAAAGGGTTACCTGGAAGAGAATGCCATATGGTATGAGGTTCGCTTTCACCGTAATACATTACTTCAATATTGTGTGCAATGAAGTTTTAAATAAAAGCACACGAAGGCTTAACTAGTATTTGGTATAATTTCCTATGTTGCAACAATTATTACGATATCTAAAAAGTAAAATCGATAAAAAGTCCACTATACATATTAAAATGTGAAACTATAGTTTACGAATATTTTTAGTCACTTTTTTATTCAATCTTCTTTTATTGAACTTAAAAAATCTGCCTTTCTTTATTTATTTCTTTATCTTCGTTTAATCAGGTCCGTACAATATAAAACGTCCGGACCAGTCCCCGTTTCCATAATTTTGGAACGGATTGATTACTATTTTATTCAATCCAATTGTAGAGTGCAGGGCAATTGTCACCGAATCACACGTGCGGCCTTATTCTGTAGAATCGGAAATGTCGGACTCAGCAGGTGTGTGACACAAAAGTGAATTTTCGCTGTAAGAATTATTTTTGTTTATTTCGTTGTCAGGATCTTGTTCCTGAAATTCGGGTTGTATGGATTAATTTAAAGGATTGAACATTTTATATTGCAGCACATATCCAAAAGGATTCGTTTAGATTAGTTGATGTTCATAAAACCAATTAGCTTCGTAATATCAATAATGACCAAGAAAGTAAGATACACTAATTTATAGCTCTATCGTGTAGAAAACTGTGTTAATTCAATGACAATCATCATTTGATATGATATGATTTTTCATTTGTCTAAAAACTCTAACTTCCATTTTTAGTGCATTTCGTGATTTGATGTCGCTCTAATCAGCACTTATCATCAGGTGAGATGCAGGCCAAGAGCTTCTCCGTTTTCTCTACCAAGTTCGTAGCAATCTCCTTCCATAAACGGTTGATTTTTGTGAGCTACATGCTGTTATTATAAGTTGCAATAAAGGTGAGCATCAGCCAAGGCGTTCTTTCAGAATAGGCCGGTTCCCACGCGAGGACAATCTTCCAACCTGCGTCCGCTTAAATAATAAAGAGGCGCGAAGATTGGCGCGCGCCGGATGGTTTATACACCAGGCGAAAGGTCCTGACCCGCGACGCTCAATTATATATTCATTCGACGACCCCTCCGATCCAGATTCAACTGTTGAGTAAACGCTTTAGACACTGCTTCTCTTGTTACAGCAATTGTTTGAATATCTGATAAGGGTGGGTCTATTTCTAGTGGTTTGGAGATTTCAGTTCTGATAAGTTGAGGTGGCCTGGATAGGTAGGAAATGGTTTCGGTTATCAAGTGAAGGTGAAATGTTTGTCTGTCAGATTCAAATTTCAAGAATCGTGTGCTTTGCAACAACAAGGGTTACAACTCTAGTGACTCCATGAGTCAGTACGAAAATATGGTTCAGTCAGATGGAATTTTATCGAAGTCTGCTATGTCCCAATATTGTTATTTAAATTCGTTTGTCACAGCTGACAAACCTACACCTGTTTACACCTCAGTGAAGAGAGGTCTTTAATTATAATGTGGTGTACATAGAGAGAAAGAGACGTTCGTTGGGAGAAAGTACGAGTTAGATACTTTACAAGTGTAGGTATCTACTTACGTCGTATATATTTATCCATTTTAACAATTGACATCAGCAATCACACGTAGTATTTGTCCAACACACTCGTGACGGCTAAATACCGCGCAGTTCAACTATTAAATATCACGTACAAATCAATTTCCATGCCGCCAGAAATCTGAATCCAATTTGCAGGCTGTCCGATGGTGGCGGCGAGCAGATATCACGGGCGAATATCGCTAAACGGCTAAATAATTTAGTGGCAATCTGTGGCGCCCGCGGCTTCCGCGCCGACCCGCTGTGGCCCTACCGAGAGCCGCAGCTGAGGGAGAAAAGACAGACCATTGTCCAATTTGTCCATAGCTAATGGAGAAAGGACAGCCTAGCCGATTTGAAGAGTTGGTTACGTATTGTACTCTGTGGCATCTTTAGGGGCAGATTTTTGAGAGCTTTTACGCTACTAGGCTTCTAACAACGCTCAAGGCTCAAGTTATAATGGTAACGAAAATCGTCCCCTTTGATAAGAGGCAAAACAGTAAAAATCTGTCTATTACATACTTACTGCCACACCTACTAGCTTAAGTTGTAAGTACCGTTATAATTAACAACACTTAACTTTCGTAAATTGATTGTATAGTATGCTATTCGAATACCAATTGTACTAGTAGAATGATATAATAATATTATCAAAAATATAATTTACCTAGACGCAAATTGTATAGAATAAGCAAAATGAAGAAACTGTTCTCACTGAGCTGTGCGTGTGCCGTCAGACGTGCGTCGCGCTGCGCCACCAGCGGAAAATTTGACGCACACGATATTTCTCAGCCGAGCCACGCTCATAACTTTGTTGTGCATGGAAATGTGGAGATCGATGGGGAAATGCCACTCGGAACGCTAGGAATTAATGAAATCACTCCGACTGGAGCTAACTGTCCCCTAGCTGCGAGACTAGAGCTGAGCTTTGTAACATTGGATATGACTGATTTGAGGAAACGTAGAAAAAGAACTTAAATTAGGTACGTTTGATAAATCGTGTGTGGTGCTATTAAAGTTTTGATTTGCTAATAGTTATAATATGTAAATTGGTAAAAGTCTTTGACTTGTCAAGTTTTAAAGCGGTAGGTTTTAATGTTATCATCGCATCGCACTGACATAATTTCAATAGAAAGGTTTGTTTGTATAATTCGTCTCTAATTTTAAGCGTTAAGGGAATAGAATAGAATAGAAAGTATTTATTTGTCTCAAAACAGGTTTCATTTACAGTATTTCACAGATACAAAAATCATAAGAGACAAAAAGTTCTATGACTCAGTGATTGCAGGAGACCCACAAACCCTGTTATTCTGCCATAGCCAAGATATACATAAGTAAAGAGAGCTGGAACTCTGTTTGTTAAAACACGTAAATAGCAATGAAAAGATAACACGTCTATCTACACAAAAGTATAGACGTTAATGATTGTGAAATCTCGAAAAGCTTGCATCTAAACGCTATTGTCTCAACGCGGAGGGGCAGTCAATAGACACGTAAACCGTCAAACTCGGCGACGCTATCGCGCGAAACAATAGCCATCCTCACAAAGCTTTACTTGCGCAGTCATTAAAATTTCGTTCTACATCTTTTCCATTACGCGGTTGCAGACAAAAAATAGCAAAATAAAAAGGACAACTCCCAAAAAACAAAAGTCGGGAACGGAGAGAACAGGAAATAAAGTTAATTAAGAGCGGCGAAATCGACTGAGTTGCGGTGGAAATTGGCCCCTTAAAAAAGAGACATTTGTAGCAGAGCTATTGCGCTTAATTTTTGTGACAAGTGAAACAAAAGAGTTGGCAGGGTGGCCGAAGCTAGGGGCGGAAGACGGGGGCTGGGGGAGATAAGGTCGCCTTATCACGGCGGGCGGCCACTGGCGACTGCCGGCGAGTCGAAGGCGATACCTTTTGTTTTGCCACATTGAGGGATGCGCGCTCGCGTGACGTTATCGCGCCTCCTGGCTCACGCTGACCTTTCAACTCGCGATAGTAAATTTTACTTTTCAGACATTTCACTGGTTTCCTCGCCCGATTAAATCGCACCGTCGCAGATTATCAATACGGCTTGCTCACTGTAGACAGCGCACGTAAATGGGGTATAGTAATTTGATTAACGCAGAGCCGGCCTCGATGGTATAATGCGTGTGGGTTGTTAGTGCTAGCCATGAGTTCCATGAAGAATCGTTAATTGGATCTTTCTGGATCCAGCCCACTCTGTAACTGAATCAGACTTGTGCATCGGGTGTAATAGGATATTGCGTTGTCTGCATGGCCATTTAGAATTCTGTTACAATGGCGTATGAGTGACCCAATTAGCTAGAAAAATGACGCATGAAATGCATTGTTATAAATATGAATTCAATATGGAGCTTACGTGAGTAATTAGGTTGTTTTTATCGCAACATTTCTATTCTTATTAGCCCACTCATTTCCCTCTTTAGTATTTCTCCATGTCAGTTTTAATTAAATATTATGGTGGATAGATGATTATGCTATGCAACAAGATATTTACTTATTAAGTTACTTATCTTTTAAGATTGAATTCTAGTTCGGTCTTGTCTGTTGTTGTACTTGTAACATTATTATAATTTATGTAAGAATGGTATGTTTATTTAACCCACTTGTATGCCTCCTATAACTGGCCTAATTGTTGCAGATTCTGCGTCGGCGACCGTTTCTACCTGTGCGAGAACAAGATCCTTTGCGAGTACGACTATGAGGAGCGCCTCGTGTTCGCCAACATGGCCTACAACCCGCCTCCGCTATCGCATCTCAAGCGGCAGACCACGCACCTCCCTCCTCCACCGGTGTGTATTATTCCTAACTTGCCTTAATCCAGCCTAGGAAACTAGTTCTACTTGAGAACAAGATTCGACTACGAGGAGCGCCTCGAGTTGGCAAACATGACCTAGATCCGTAAGGCTCGCATCTGAAGCGGTAGACCATCCTTCTCCACCGCGCGCACCGGTGTGTATTATTCCCAACTTGTCTTAATCCTGGCTATGGATAACCTAGGAAACTATAGTTTTACCTGTGCGAGAGTAAGGTTCTCTACGAGTACGACTACGAGGAGCGCCTCATTTTCGCCAACATGGCCTACCCTTATTTATTGACGTTAGTTACTAATTAAATTGTTCCGGATGTCATCCTTTTCGCAAAAATAAGAGACAGATAAACAATTCTCTAGAAATCCTCTGAGTCAGATTTCATCGAATAACTAATTAGTCGAAACAGGGATGTTATGGACATCCGTAACCGTTATCGAACTTTCAGATATCCGAAATTATGTAGGCAGTTTTTTTTTTGTATAGCATTATACATGTAAAGGCATAACAGCCGCGGGTTAACGTGAGTGCGACAAACGTTGTAATGCCATCTAGTATCAGTTATTTTTTATTACTTTTTATTCGATGTGAAGTATGCGGCCATGAATGAACCGTGTTGGACAACTATTGCAAATTGCATTCTAAAGCACAGATATCCGTAATCGTAACCTAAACTTTCGGATATCAGAAATAAAGAAATATCCGTAACCGTAACCGAAACCGGTATAATATAATTCCTATATCCGTAACCATATCCATAACCGAAAATATATATCCATAACATCCCTAGTCAGGAAGCAATAATTATGTATTAGGTACTTCTTAGAAGTTTAGCCCAAGGCCCCGTTTGAATATTGAAGCTTTATTTATCGCTACTTATTAGTTTTTCCCAATCGTTTGTTGTTCGATTCTGGAAAATCACAAACAAAAAGCTCGAGTATTTACAAATATCAGAGGTTACCTGGAATACAGTGGATTCAATTGAAAGAGTTGTGCAATAGTATTTATTGGAATTCACGTAATAAAGCCATGCCCTATACCTATGTATATTCGATAAATAAGAAAAACCGATAGACAAGGATTTTATTGACGACCGGATTAAAAAAGCAGGAGATCGTGCTTTTTTGCTTGCCTATCAAATAAATTATCAGCCAATACAGCCATGAGGCTGAATGATGAGACTGTTATGAAGAGATTTTCAGCTTTCATGGGATCATTGTATGCTGACAGAAACTTTCTTCCACAGACAAGCAGCGCGATGGGCGGCATGATCAACGGCTCGGGCCGCGCCGGCGACCTCAACAACAACATGTCAGGTGCTTCTCCCGCGCCCTTCGCCGCCCCCCCGCACCTCAAGCCCCTTGGCCTTTCTGCGTCCAGCTGATCTGACTATCGCGCCTGAGACGCGGCCCACCCGTACGCTAAGTACCAAAACTAAGCGTGCGCGTGGTAACTAACCGAAAACGCCATCTAGTGACGCGAACGGTCAGAAACAGACATTACGGAGACAAAGTGCTTCTGTGTAGAATAATTGCAAATGCCAAACTGTAGTTAGTTCACATTTATTATACCTACGTGGCATATCCACACTTTTGATCCAACCCTCGAGAATGTAATTAGGAAAATGTACTGTCAGCAATGAAACTAGCTTCGTGATTGTTCAAAATGCGTAAATCTAGTTCCATTACGGACCTATGTTTAGTTGTAAAATCTCATACCTTGATCTCAGAACAGGCAATTTGCTGTATAGTGTAAGAGCGATGTGCGAAGAATGGTGTTTAAAATTAAATTTCTGGTTGATGGTGTTAAGCTGGGAACACACGCAGTGTTTTGGAAGCTGCTGAAATGGAATGTGATCGAGAAACTGTTAAAAAAATCGAGTCAACTAGATGTGTATTTCTATGTTGCAGCATTTTTGGGCTTACATTTCTTGTGTGTCCTAAGTTTTACCGCAATCAAGGCAAGCGCGGGTTATAAGACTGCCTGATTTATTACTTTCACGAGCGATGAAATGTATCCTAGTATGTAATAATAAATGTTATGTGTAAATATTATTAAGACATTCACTATTATTATCGATGTAATGTATTATAGTACAAGCATTCTTTTTAATGTTTAGGACTTCTTGACACATAAAATTCGGTTATTTTATTTTGTAATTTAGGTTTATTGTATGATTTTTATGTTGTACAAATATTTATGTGGACTACATAATGTTGTTTATTTATACCTTTTTTAATTGGAAGTCAAATATTATGGATTTCTAAAAGTACTTATTTATCCAATTTAATCTTAAATTGATTTAAAAAACTTGTATATTATAATTATACTCCTTATGTGCTTTTACATTAATTATTTTAAAACTTTTGGCTAAGCCGTTTCGAAGAAATGATATTTATTTCATTCTTAAAACTCATTTGTTATTTCGTTTTGTATCTATATTGTATATTAATTGTTAAGTTTACTATAAACATTGTTATAATGTTTGTATTATTTATGTAAATAAAACTCTCACTTTAAGTAGAATATTGTATCTAATAAATATTCAATTAAATAGCGAAATGTGGATAAGTGTTTATATTCAAATAGTTCAAATTAAACTTGTATTTTTATTTCTAGTCAGTATTTTATCAAGTTGATCTACTATACTGGCAAGTTTCTGTGCGACGGATTCTTAGAACTGTCATTTAAGATTGAAACGTCAAAATACTGACTCGAAATGAAAATTCTAATTTTCTTTAGCGATATTTGAAGGCATCCGTGTATTGTCTATGGATTTTCTATTTTTCTGCATTTATAGGTACAGTTGTCAACATGACCTTGTCGTTTAATCATGTATGTTAAATCTGAACTGTTATAATAATATGTGTATTAGAAAGGGAGTGAGCATATTGAAGATTGACCAGTATTTTCATCTGGATTAAGGACGATTATTGGGTAAAGCGATATTGGTGTATATTACAGTACATTTAACTATAATAATGATGTTACAGTGTGTCCTCTCCCTTAGATGTATAAACTGTAATGAAACTCAGTGTCGGCTGTATCTTGGCATTCCTGTTAGCATGAAGACCACTCATTATGTCAGGTTCTCTTTTAACCAATGATAACAACCAAAGATGTAGTACATTAAAGCCTTGTTCAAAACTTATGAAGATTTTTATTTCAATATCTCATGTGCAATCTAAAACTAAATCTAAGCATAGTAATTTCATAATTAGTATGAATCAAGACGGAAAAATGCGTTTTTATTTCAGGAACCTAAGAGAAAGTTAACGAATCTCAATATCTCAATATTTTTTGGACTGAATATTATAAAGCAAATCCCTGTAAAATAAAGCACTGCAAGATTACCAACAGAAAATTATAATTGTCTTTTTTAATTCATTTTGAAGCTTAAAACTCAAAATTAAGTAAATAATTGAATTTTGTAGTAGGGTTGAGCATTGAAAAGAAAAAAGTAGTTATAAAAACTTTTGACCTTTTTGATCCAAGGAAAACTAGTGATATCTAATTAGTCCAGGACTGTGACTGAATGAGTGTTACGTTATTGCCACCCTATTCAGTTATAAATCACATTTTATACGCGATAAAGTACCTATCTTAGTATCCGATTACAACAAAATGTGACAATAAAATAGTCAATGAAAGAAAAACCGCTATCATGTTTGGAGGTGAGCGGAAATTTGAAAAGGTCCTCGTTCTGAGAGCACCATTATGGAGACCAGAGAGGTCGTATCGGGCATAAAATGTCGACCGCGAACACACTGATAGCACCTCAGGAGTTCACCTTGCGCCGCTCTGTGGTACCGTTGGCAAGCAAAGTCTATTAAAATTACTTTTTTTTTACCAAACACCCGTGTGAGTTAATGAAGGTATCTTATTTATTTAAAATCTTCTTTGCACACACATAATAAATATAGGTACAACAGGCGAGCTTAATGCCATGCGGCATTCTCTTCCAGCTAACCAAAAAGCTAGGCCAAACAGAGAATTCAAATCTTCATGGGAAATTAAATCAGATTAAAAAAAATGAAATCCGTGAAAGGTACTGTTATCATTCTTTTATTTACTTAACCGTCTCCATTTAAGTAAAAGGTAAATTCATTTAATTAAAAGTTTAATAATTATTTTTTAATTTTTAAATAGCCTCAATAATGAAGTGGTGCGTATTTGAAACACTATTTTCGATTAGTTAATGTCGAGTATTTAAACAGATCAAATTAGCTCACGTGATACCTGGGAAAGCTTTACTAAACACCTGTTATAGTTCCAATAATGGTAAAAAGCAGTGCTCCAGTATGATTAACCTCATAGTTACAAAGATAGTCGTTAATACGTTTACTTACAAGACTCATATACGACTATGCGCTTCTTATTGGATTCTCACGGATCTTAATGTATGAAAGTCCACATTTGGTTTTCCCATTGGTCGTAACTTATTTTACGAGCGATTCAGGAATAAAATCGATTGTACTGTCTGCATTGTAAACCCTCACATTCACAACAACTGTTTAAGTATTTTAAAAGTTAAACACCAGTTAATTATCTATTTAATTTTAATTATTAGTTATTTAAAGAAAGTAGGGCAACATTCATCGCAGCCGTTTATCGTCTACCATCATCTTTTTATTAACAACGAAGCCATCTTTAATTTCGTCAGTAGGTAGGTACATTTACCAGCTCAACAACTAAATGTTAAAGATACGAGTAAGTACAGCAAGTATCTACACTGTGGAAGTAAACACAAAACCGAACCTGACCTTTGATATCAGCTGTCACAATATTGACATTTGACACCACTTTCTATGCTGACGCTCCGGACGTGCACAGAGGAGAAAAATCACCCCAATTTCCCACCACGGCCTCATTGTCGCGCAACTGATAGAACTGTTATCGAGGCCATCTTTAATTTCGTCTGCAAACACAGTCACAATAACAACGATTTGTGGAAATACTCAAGTGATCGTTTTCTTTCGATTTTCGCGGTTTTTGTGTGTGTAATTGCAAGTAAACAAGGAATTATAAAGTTACGGTTTTGCTCATAAGTCAGTAGGTAATACCTTCCATCAAGGTGCTTTCAGGGTCGTGCGATTCTTAGAAGAGAGTTACAGACAGGTATTTCTCAATCAGTGCTTTTTTAAATCTGTGGTTTGATTTGATAAACTACTGTCTACCCTACACAAACCCCCGAAGGATATTTTGTTGACAAAAGTAAGTGGTCATTATCATGTGGTAGAAATGAAGATCCATTTTCATTGCGGACGTAAGCTAAGAAGGTTATAAGAGAGGAGCACAACAAAGATTGCTTTAACATCCAGTCAACTGCCAGCTATCTTCTTGATGACATCGGTCCATCGAGCAAGGGGTAAGTACATAGATTTATAATTTCTATTTTTTAAACTATTCTATTAAAACATAGATTAATATGCAATTTAGCTGTTTATGAACAGAAATTTCCCAAAGTAAGTGACAAAATTTTCTGTAAGTCTGAAGGTAGGTAAGCAAGCCTAATTACCTACCTATACATATAAGAAATCGTAACCTATTTAAGAACCCTTATAAAGCTACATTTCTGTAAATAAATCGATGTTATAACTGCTGTATGACTTATGAGTAAACAACAGTTTATTGAACCGGTATTCAAATAGCATCAAAATAAAGGTGTGAGTCGCGCGAACAAACTTCACAGCCGGTCTCCTCAAGCGAGAACTACACAATGAGACGCGTGAAAAATGGCGGGCGACCGACGCGACGGGCCACAAATCAAAACTGGCAACCGTTCGGCAAAAAATGAAAATAAAAAAGAAAACAGCGTAGGAAGCCGGCGCACACCACTGATGGCTTCTTGCAATAATTTCCGTTTTCAATGAACGCGTTTTTCTTTTTCTTATCACCGCACGAACTAGGATGGTTGGGAATAAATTGAAATACAAAATTGATTGTTGACTTTTCCCGGGCGCTTTATTACTGTCACAAATAGGAAAGAGATTGAAAATTGCCTACAGACAGACGGTGTCGGCGGATTTGATGATCGGTTATTCTCAGATAAGTTTTTTGTTGTGTGCACGATCGATTTCCTTTTTCATTATGAACAGAACCAATCGTAAAATTGCTCGATTGAGCTTCATGAGAAATTACGTGTTTAAGATTTCGGTACAACCTTTATGTAAAGCTTTCCGTCCACTTCCTATCTACAACTAAGCTTTCTGTTTGCCTTGAATTTAAATAGTCGAAATGCTGAAATCATGTAAGCTATTGTATGGAGAGCGGGGTTTTCTAACACAAGTTTCTACTTTTACATAAAAGAAAACCTCAAGCGAAATTTTGAAAAAAATACTTTGATAAGTACCGAATAAAATTGTATTTGTAAATAAATATTGTAAAACTTAGATAATGGAATCTACATCTAGATGTGATATGCATTTTCCTAGGTATTACTACATTTAGAATTAATTGTTATTGAAATCCCAAAATATTCCTGAAAAAAAAAATCAAAAACAAAAAACGGTGCCCTCTTTTAAAGCTATTTTAATAAATAGGCAAGCTATTATTTTTATGATCAACTCCCTGTTTACACTCCTTAATGCCCGGTCAGGATGAGTTAACGACAGTTGTCAGTTCTTCTATCCTCCGGCGGGGGATCCATCCAGGAAAATGACTCCTACACCCCGACCACTATTTCGAGAGCCCTGAAAAAACCCTCCTCCAACACAACCCTACAAGTTTGCTAACACGCGTCAAAACAATAAAGACCTATTTACACTGGCCACCAACACCCACGAGCCACGTATTTTTATTCGAGTTTTAATTATTAAAAGTTTTATGAACTGCTTATTTCTTTTTACGAGATTGTTGAATTAATTCCTTTTGTTTGTTAACTCTAATGACTGCAATTGCTTAAGGCAAAGTTAATTAGTAGAAAGGATATAAACAAGAGTTCT
Organism: Ostrinia furnacalis; assembly: GCF_004193835.3. Classification (NCBI taxonomy): domain Eukaryota; kingdom Metazoa; phylum Arthropoda; class Insecta; order Lepidoptera; family Crambidae; genus Ostrinia; species Ostrinia furnacalis. The sequence continues at coordinate 60,902 of NW_021135191.1, forward strand.
TACGGATTTCTAAATGAAGACACTGTTTGTTTTTAATTGGAAAGTAGGATTCATGAAAAGTAAACTCATCTGGGAAAACGATGTTTGTTTTTTCAACTTACATTTTTTTATTTCATTAACCTTATTGGGGATCCTTTATGTCTAGGTGAGTATTTCATTAAACCAAAGTAAATAGTCCAAAGAATATCTACTAAGATAACATTGTTAATAATTTGTAGTCCTACATACAAAAGTAAAGTCTCACGTATTAAGAACCCCTATATTTGTAGGTACACTAGTGGCCGCCCGCGACTTCACACGCGTGGATCCATTTATACCCTTTAGGGGTTGAATTTTGCAAAATCCCGTCTTAGTGAGCACCTACTTTCTAAAAGGAACCCCTATGCAACATTTGAGACTCCTCGCACTTGTAGATTCTGAGATTTCGTGATGAGTGAGTCAGTTAGTGACNTCACTGACCTTTCGATTTTATATAGATAGATTTTAAGTAGGCATTCTATAAATCTCCCAAATATTTGGGCACTTTACCTGATATTCTTCCATTTTATAAGTGGCACGGTTTAACTCAATAGCAAGCAAACCGTTCACGGCGCTTGCCGCTGAGCAGCCACCAGGCGTATTTCATTTTGTTCGGACAACTTACTCCTTCTTACACCTCAAATAAATTCAAATGCAGCCTCTTTATATTCATTTCAATCGAGCGGGTATTCAAGAATCGCCGTTATCACGTCTCAAGAATATCATAAAACATTTTAAAGTTCCCAAAGAGATATTGGCATGGAATTCTCATTCCTGGATCCGCTGTAAGTAAATTTAACTTTGAGAGATGCGGTAATTTTCTAAAGTTTGAATATCGACCACCTGATGTTATCGATACTTACTAAGTTTCTCTTAAAATTTTCTCTTGGAAGATTATTACTCTACTTACTATCAATTACAAACTTACTATTTAATCTATAATTATTTTATGAATGAGTCTTAAAATTATATCTATCAATACTTCGTGTGCGAGCTTTGATGTTAACAATATTCGAACACCATGTACTTATCGTAATTATTTGGTTGTCATTGGTGCAAATCTTCAACAAAATGTCTGATTTGTAGACGACTGTACTATGAATAGTAGTACTTATTTATCAATAGAAAGTACCTATTCACAGCATTCATAACATGTGTTGATTATTGACTTATCGATAACTCCAGAGAGCGATTGCTGGACACCACTATTTTAAAATATGCATAACAGTTTTCCGATGCGCTCCCTATTCGGAATTTAAACACATCGAGTCGTATTAAGATACATTCCGATTCAGTGCACTTTGAGTGTCGGGAAGAAACCCCACTTCGCTTTTAAGATAATATCGGCGATAGATATTATTGGCATAAAGGTTAAATTAATTAAAATACCTTAACTGTAAACGTCCATTCATTTCTTTCATCAATTCTTTCTTTCATCCTATTTATTAATTCTTTTTACGCTACTAGTCCTACATTAGAGTTTTCATGAGATTAACTAAAACAAATGGTGATCAGAAAGTTTTTAGTACGCTTATCATGAAAATAATAAAATTATACATTAGATAAGTAATTCTTACATTTTACAGATTTCAAGCTTTTTTGTTTTTTTTTTATTTTATCAAGCCAAACTCGTTTTATATTAGATCTGAAATTATAGGGCACATAGCTCGTAGAGACGATGGCCGTTGGGGCAGGAAAGTTCTCGAGTGGCGACCACGGGCTGGAAGACGTAGCGTGGGCAGGCCTCCTACTAGGTGGACCGACGATCTGGTGAAGGTCGCGGGAAGAGCCTGGATGCGGGCAGCGCAGGACCGTTCATTGTGGAAAACCTTGGGGGAGGCCTTTGTCCAGCAGTGGACGTCATTTGGCTGAAAACGAAACGAAATTATACCAACATTAAAGTTTTTTTTGAGGATGCGGGCGAACTATTCTTAAAACTTGTCGACTATTTATCTGCATTTTGCCGCCCAGCATACTCACATCTTGATGCCGAAGGTTCTTAAAACTTTTTGATATTTTAAGCGCGTCGATACGAAATCGTCGACCGCCGAAGCGAACACCGGAGGTGTTCAAAGTTGGTAACTTGCAAATTTGCTTAAGTATTTACCAGGACTTTTGTATGGCTTAGTTTATAAGCTTCCTGTTATGGGTTGCTGAAGTTTTCATGCATCAATTTTAGTTGTTTTATTGTTTTCATGATGGTAACTTGATTTTTTTCTTCTAATTTAATTTGAAGCGTTTATAGTCCAATTAAGACTGTCATTATTAGTTCTAGTTGAAAGTTAAATAAGTATCTAAATTATGTAACTTTTAACTAATCAGAGATTGTACGTTAATATTAGCTAGTATGGCTGCTTTAAAATAAACATTATAATAAAATTAGAAAAAGCAATGCTCTAACTCAATGGCTGATAATAATTCGTCCATGCATCGTGTGATTCAAGCAAGAGAACCATCAGACCAAGGAGTCGTCAAATTAGAACTTTAATATAATTATATTCTCTTATTTATACGAGTACTAAGTACTAACTTAAAACAATATTATGTACTTGATTGGAGATTAAGTTGAAACTAATTTGCCTACAAAGGCTGCCTGAACAAAATTACAGTATTATGATAAGCCCACTAATTTATAAATCTTCATATTAATTCAATGCATAAATTAAACACATTCCCCAAGATTAAAACTTTGCTACAAATTACTGGTCCGTAGACTTCCAAGTTAAGTGTACTTAACCGCGACTTGTGAAAATGTAAATTGTCCCGTCCCGTAGCGCGGGTGAAAATTTAAATTGTTACGTGTAGGGTTACCACACGTCTGGATAATGCCAAACATAGGTAGCTCATTGAATAATTGTCTGATCAAATACAACATGTAAGGGTGTAAGCTTACCTTTATGATATTTAGCAGTTTATTTACTGGACATTAACTGTGCTAGACTTTTACCTCCATCAAAGATCAGTCAGCATAAATCGTCAGACTAAACCATAGACTAAACAGTAGATTGGAGTAGGACTGTAGTATTATTATATTTAGAGTACCAAAGACAAGATTTTCTGCATTTCATTTTAAGAAATACTTATTTTGATTGATCGAATAATTGTCTACATAATTAGCTCTTTATTAATCTTAGCAGTTAGACAATCTAAGTACTTCTTACATATTCGCGCCCCATTGTATAACTATTGTGAATCTCCTATGTGGGCAGTAAAAGGGTTAAGTTTTATAAGCCTGGCAAGGCAACCCTAACTTCGTCCTGTACCGTGCTGCGGCGGCCGGGGATTACCCGCCGTCACCCGATATGCTAATTGTGGTCCTACCAGCGCCGCGAATTTGTAACAGATATTATAATAGCTCTCGATAGGTAGCAGTCAGAGTCCTGACTCGTTAACATTACACCTGAGACTGAAATTTATAATCCACTGTATTTTATAAAATTAAATACTAATTTACAAGGTTACCTAACTTAAAGATTCTGACAGCTTTTCTTGAGATCATCAGTCCATCGAGAAGTTGCTGATTATATAGCAAGAGCAGGCTCTATTAATAGGTAACGGACTGACACACTGTTTGTAAAGCTGCACCCACCTTAAACTTGGTAAAAAAAGTTCCTCTACCAGTTTTCAGAGGAAAACTATCCTCTTTATTATTTATAATATTTTCAGAAACTCTGATCTGGCCAACATTCTTAAAACCATTTTTTCTCACAAACAATGCACCATCTTCACTAAACTTAAATTCCTAGCGAAAGTACCCTAAGTAGCGGCGTGTACAAATATTCGCTCAATACGGTCTGGAAACTTGTTAATGCTATTAGAGCAGCGGAGGCGTTAAGCCTGCAACCTTACTTAATTGTACTTATTCGAGAAACTTTGCCATACTCACTCCGTCTTGTGCGCATCAGATATTCCTTAAGTAAAACAGTGATTTTAAGAGACGCTTAAAAATAAAGCGATACATGCGTTTGCGTATGGGCGCGGAGGGGCTTTCAGGCCCAAAGATCCCTCCTCCAAAATAAATTGTAAAAGGTCTCTAGATTCCTAAATGAGTCATGACTAGTGACAGATTCCACTAAGTTAAACTATAGGGCACGGTAATAATATCATACAGTATTGTAACTTCATATACACCGACGAAACGCGAGCTTTCCTTCGAATTTCAAATCTCGGGACGTGGTCGAAATCCAAAAGTTAGGGGTGTCTCGAATGTGCCGAATGGATGTCGATGGCCTAGTGTTGAAAATGACTAAGGTGATTGAATTTGGCTGACCGTCATTTACGATCTTTGTCAAAAACTAGTCATTAACTGTCAGAAACTGTCATTTTCAGTCAGTTTGATTTGAAATGAAAATTATATATTGTATAAAACCAGCTTTTGCCAACGATTTCGCCCGCCTGAAATTAAAGTAACAGGTCATTAAGTACTCATTATGATTAGTAGATTCAAAATTATTTTATTATATTTTTTTAAATTAAATCTACTAATCACAAAACAACACGCATTTTTATCCTATTCCATTCAGAAAGTGTTTTGTAAATAAATAAAAAATACAATCACAAAACTAGATAGAAATTCTAAGTAGACAGATGTAATTTTATTAGAATGGGTACTGTAGGTAAGCAGCCCTATCGCATGTTGTCATACCGTGACGTACCGCGGGGGCTGTTGACATTTTTTTCAAAAATATGGCCGAGTTGGAATACTGTATAGATAGTGTTACCGTGTGTGTATAGGGTTAGGTACCTACTTAGAGTAGCACCACTTAACATTAACTTTGACATACATCAAAAATCTGTCAAATTCCATACAAAAACACGGGTTATCGTTAAAGTTACGGTCAAAGTTAGGTGGTGCAACTCCGCCCCGATGTTTGTGGCTTTTGATTTTAACGTTTCTTAAAGTTAAAGCAATATAGTGCAACTCAGCCTTAAATGAATTAATTACCTATCTATGAATAGGAACAAATTAAATCATTACTCTTCTTTCAAACAACTGTTTATTTTCAAATAAAAAATTACATCAAATTAGCCAAAATCAACAGACTAAATACACTTTGGAATAAGCACAAGTTTCTCTCAGCAGCGCCGCTCCGCTTCGCTTTAACCTTTACGTCCTGGCGCTGAGCTTCCACGCTGGTCTTTCTTTCAATTTTATTTTCTTCCTCTTCGAAACCTTTCATGCGTTCGGGATATTTCTCTTTCGGCCATGAGACCTCCTCTGTTTCTTCGCTCGTGATCGACGTTGAAGGTTCACTAGTAGTAGTCGTCGTTGTTGTGACTATAGTAGTAGCAGCTGTGGTAGTAGTAGTATCTACCGTTATTCTCTTTAGAGTCGCAGCTGTCAGTGTAGGCAACTGTGTAGAAACTTCATCATCATCAGTGCTCTCTGAAGAAGTATGAACAGGGATTGTTATTTCTTCGGTCACCGTCGTTACTTCTGCCGAGACTAAGTTCATTACGGCTGGAGTCGTTGGCTCGTCTACGATTGGGTCGTCTTTGTTGATGAGCATGCACATGTTTCCACAGTTCTCTTCGTTGCATTTGTCTTCGATACCGCACGTGATGAAATTGTCCCGAGTAGACAGCAGTTGATAGAGATGTGGTTGCTTGCAGTTATTTTCGATGTAAGTTTGAATTCCAGCAACTTCGTTCTCGCATACCAGAGGGCCCCCGCTGTTTCCCTGTAGATAGAGACATAAAAGAAATTCAGCAGCCATTACTAAAGTATCACTAATTAAAATAATAACTTGGGTAACATAAATCGAATTGTTGAATTTAAAACATGTTAAGAGCGTTNGATTGTATAACTATTGTGACTCTCCTATGTGGGCAGTAAAAGGGTTAAGTTTTATAAGCCTGGCAACCCTAACTTCGTCCTGTACCGTGCTGCGGCGGATTACTCGCCGTCACCCGATATGCTAATTGTGGTCCTACCAGCGCCGCGAATTTGTAACAGATATTATAATAGCTCTCGATAGGTAGCAGTCATAGTCCTGGCTCACTAGTAACATTACACCTAAGACTGAAGTTTATAATCTATGCTGTATTTAAAATTAAATACTAATTTACAAGTTCGAACCAATACAATCTGTCAATATTATAGAAAAAAGCTTTTACAATTTCAAATTCGAGAATGATTCTTGGAATGTCTCTTGACGTGTGTGTGTGTTGTTAACGATTCTGACAGTTTTTCTTGAGATCATCAGTCCATCGAGAAGTTGATTATTCACAGCGAGAGAGCCCTATTCAAAGGTAATCTGACTGACACACTATTTGTAAAGCTGCACCTACCTTGAACAAGTCACGGTAAAAATAGTCCCTCCCTCACCAGTTTTCAGAGGAAAACTATCCTCTTCACTATTTATATTTACTTCATAAAACCCAGATCTGGCCAACATTCTTAATACCTACCATTTTTTCTTACTAACAATGCACCATCTTCACTAAACTTAAATTCCCACCGAAAGTACCCTAAGTAGCGGCATGTACAAATATTCGCTCAATACGGTCTGGAAACTTGTTAATGCTATTAGAGCAGCGGAGGCGTTAAGCCTGCAACCTTACTTAATTGTACTTATTCTTGAAACTTTGCCATACTCACTCCGTCTTGTGCGCATCAGATATTCCTTAAGTAAAACAGTGATTTTAAGAGACGCTTAAAAATAAATCTGTTTATACTATTTCTCGATACATTCGAGTTTTAGCGGAGGGGCTGTCAGGCTCAAAGACCCCTTCTCCAAAATACACTGGTCATCACAAAAATCGACCCACCCGCGACAAGCACTTTCAAACGTATTCATCCCCACTTCCCACCAATATTGGCACCATTTAAAAGCCTAGTTCTAAACTTCATTTCATTAAAGGAAAGGTTTTTACCCCAAAAATGTGTCTGTAGAAGAATTCAGAGTCACTTCTTCAAAAAATAGGTAGTTACGCTTGAGCCAACATTTATGGCTATAAAACTGTTAAGTTGGGATTAATCGCTATCCATCTGTTAAAGAGGACACGTGAGATCATTATTTGGTTTTATAACCATAAAAATTGGTCTAATTGATCCCAGAGGTGAGCCCAAAGTGAGGCCTTTTTTCAAGTCACATTTATTGTGTATCGCGTTTATGTTAATTGTTTATTAAGAAATTAAATGTGTTTTTCTTTAAGGATATTTATTGGGCTTTCAAATATACCAATATTGTTGGGGCACCATGATTGTGTCAGTAGAAACGAGTTTTCCTGTAAAACTGTAGGTGGGTCGATTTTTGTGATGACCAGTCAGACCAGTATATAGATTCTAAAAGGTCTCTAGATTCCTAAATGAGTCAGGGGGGAGTGATCCTTGCTTCAATCTTAACAAAAATCGAGGAAGTTTTACTTAAAATATGTTAAAACATTGCGATGACGTTTAAAAATTTGTTAAACCTAAGATAAAAGTGTTATGGCCAATAAATAGGAGCACTCATACCGCACGCTTCAAGAAAACGTCAAAATGTTTATTTCAGAAAATAAAGCCTTTCCACTTCTTTTTATAGTATTGAAAAATTGTTAAGAATATGTTAAAACTATTAACAAATTCCGAAATCCCTTGCACGTCCCGTTCCAAAGTTATGACGATTATTTAGGATCACTCACACCGCACACGGGCCGTATGAGTGCTCTTCAAAATCATAACTATTTATTAATAAATAGGTACGTTTTATTTCTGTTGGGAAATGTGTGCAAACTGACGAGCGAATTTGTTAAAAAATTATTGTGACAAAACTTAAAAGCTGAAGGAAGAAATTAACCTTTATTCTTTCCTCCAATATGCCGTGTGAGTGATCCTTACTTTTACCTCTATCTGCTCATATGTAGTTCGTTAGTAACAGATTGCACTAAGGCTGCTAAGGCTGAGTTGCACCAGCTAACTAACAGTAACTATAACCAGTGCTTTCGTTGTATGGATTTTGGCAGACTTTTGACGTTTGTTAAAGTTAAAGTAGGATAGTGTAACTCGGCCTTAAATGATTAATTACCCATCTATGAATTGGAACAAATTAAAATAATACTTTTTTTTTTAAAACAACTGTTTATTTTCAAATAAAAAATTACATCAAGCTAGCCAAAATGAACAGACTAAATACACTTTGGAATAAGCACAAGTTTCTCTCAGCAGCGCCGTTCCGCTTCGCTTTAACCTTTACGTCCTGGCGCTGAGCTTCCACGCTGGTCTTTCTTTCAATTTTATTTTCTTCCTCTTCAAAACCTTTCATGCGTTCGGGATATTTCTCTTTAGGCCATGAGACCTCCTCTGTTTCTTCGCTCGTAGTCGACGTTNAAGGATCTATGCTATAGGATATAAATGTTTGTTAAATCGTTTTCACAGTATTTTTATACAAATTTCAGCTTGTAAACTGACGCTTAAGTGGAAATTTACAAAACATGTGTGGACTTATCTTGATAGAATTCTTAAATACTAAACTAATCGCAATATTTTCTCAATTAACTATTTAGACGACGAAATTGCCTAACTATTCATGCCTATAACATATTTGTAATATTACTGGTTAATGATTGTAACGAGTTGAAAAAGTACTGTTTTTGCGCCAAACGGCGTAAACGCTCTTAAAACTTACTTGGCAAAACTCAGGGTCGTAAACTGCATTTTTGTTTTCATCGCTATCATTGGCGCACAGCATGGTTGCCTCAGAGAAGTGCTGGCCACAGTTTTCGATGGAGGCTGGTAGTGGGTCAACGTAGAGTTGCATTAGAAGCTTCTCTTCAGTGGAGTTGCTATATCTTTTCTGGAAAGAAATACAAATTATGTTTCTTTTGATATTTATGAATTAGCAGAATTTTAAGTAAATCCTGACAGCAGGGGACTATTCCCACCACTGCAACTCCTGTGTAGCCAGGATCTACAGCTTAACCGCCAATAAAAACCCATCCAGTGAAGGTGACACAATACCAAAGTACTAAAATACACTTACAGCAAACACTAAGATAAAGCAGGTGCTGCTGACATCGACAGGCTTCGAGCGTATGGTGGCGATGGCCACGGCGGTGGTCACGTTGAAAGGCAACAATGTCTTCAGCAGGCTGATGTCGTCTTGCCACCACTGTGTCGCGCTGTGGTTATGTGGTCGAACGATTTGTATCACCTAAAAGATATAAAAACTTACAGATTTTGTAATTATAATCTTATTTCCACTTGATCTTTGCCAAGCTACTATGTCCACATAACATAAAACAAGCGACGCCCAAATTTAATTACATTTGCAATAAAAAGTAACATAAAATTGAAAATACAATAAACTAATCAAAATCCTAAACTGACCTCTCTTTCTTGCTCATCTTCGTCTTCATTCAAAGTGAAGTTAGTGTCAATGGACACTGTGCCAAGTCTCGCCATCAAAGTCTTGCGGGGGAAGCCGAGTGGGACCCCGTTAACCACCATGGACCCCACGGTAGAGGAAACCAGCCACTCTGGCTTGACTAACACGGCCCCGCGGAGGAACCGCTCGCCTGTTGCTTCTACCACGTTCTCGTCAGGATAGTATAGGAAGGCCTAGGACAATAAACAAAAAATAGCTTAATTATCCTAAATTAATGTATGAAAATAAAAGGAACTTTAACTCTAATAGATCAGACTGCTAAGTAGCATTAGTACCTACTACTTAAGCGTGCGTATGGTGGTGGTTACATAGGCTAAAATAACTTTGAATCAAAGAAACAAAGTTAGTTTGTCGACTACAAAATTCACGAAATATCTGCTTTTCTCGTTCACTCGCAATCGACTAAATATTTTTAACATAGTATGAGCAGTTCAGGACAGTCTTGTCAGCTATAGATTTAAGAAATCTGTCAATGATCTTTCAATGAGGGGAATCCCCAAGCTTCACACACAGATACAGAACTTCTCGTGCACATTATGACGATACGTAGACTTACCATGAAGGGATAAACGCCCCTCTTGATATCATGTTCACCTTCCGACAATGCACCGTCACTCAATAGTAAAACTGAAATACAATGATAGACTCAGAAATATTTTGATAATGCGCAAATTAAATTAGTTTTATTAAATTGTAACTTACCAAAACACAATGCTAAAAGAAGTCTACTTTTCATATTTTCAAGAAAACAACAATAAAATAATTAGAAAATTATCTGAGTGACGTGCTAGTTTACTATCTCTTCTGTCAGGCTAAATTTCAAAAGAAGAATGTCTTAAAAATTTCTTCATATAAACCACATTTTTAAAAGGAGGTGGATGCATAATCGTGCTAACTCTTTGGCAGAAAAAATAAGGAAAGAAGTGCCATCACTCTTTACCTCTCGTAAAAGGTGAATTAGTCGAGTCACGTCCCTTTATTTTTCTCCGCTATCTCTGACAAAGTTGCACTGGTTCGGGCTAAACGCATTAATCAGAATCGCATCCAAGCCGAGACATATTATCCTCAATAAAGCGAAAAGAATGACTTCGCGAATTTTAAACGCGTGTTCCGCCGATAACGACAGGGATAAATCCGGGAAACACCTAATTATTCATGTAAGGGGATCAGAGTTTGTGATAATACGCCCGGAGCGCCGACTTTTGAAAATATGCGAAGTGTATAAAAGTCGTTTATTTTAAATACGGACGGGAACACGATTTGGGCGGGCGGCTGGCCACGAGACTTGCGTCTTTGCTGTTTAAAATCAGATGAATGAATAATATATGGAGTGGACTAAATTTTCTTTCGGTTCGAAGTATTTTGTTGATATAGCGAAGCTAGTGATAAAATATAGTTCAGTTAGTCATCTAGTTAGTATTTAAAATAGATCCAATTGTACAGTAAAATGGGTGCAGTAAAGCAGCCAAACATACTTCTTTTTCTCATATCTCAAAACGGAACTTGATACAATGTTGTTCTACATTGTCTTCTTCATCTCTGATTAGGTGCCTTAAAGCCAGCGTCTGGTTGCAGCCGCATAATGATTACTATGTAACATTTACGATTAGTGTTCAGCACCTCTCGAAAGAACACTAACGTCGTGATAGCCCACAAATGAGAGGAGAGATTGTATCCAAACCGCTGATGCGGCGACGTCAGAACGACTTGCTCAGACAGCTAACCCGGCCAGTTTATTAAGACCCTTCGATTACTCCGCGAACTTCAACAAGACGTACAAAGGTTGGGGTGCCAAAGATCCACAAGCTCTGGCCTTAACATAACGACTCGAATGAACGAGCTACGTGTTTTGGCGGCTTCCCGCAATTGCTTTATACTTCCTATGAGTAGCCTCTACAGCACCACATATTCGATTATGTGGAAATTTTTTAGCTTTCGCCTACTTTTTTACATCCATTTTATGAGTTTATGGACGGGCCATCGAGCCTTTTATGGCTATCGGTTACGGCGCCCGATTTTATTGTTTTGTCAGACAATATAGAGTGACACTGGCTAGGTCGTTGGAAAACAATCAAACGGTATTCATAGGGATATAAAACGCCAGTAGTTAATTTTATGCAGTGCGTAAACGAATGTACAACAGTTCGTATTATTTATAGGAAAACTTTCATAAATGTAAAGCCAACGCAAACAATAAAATGCTGATTTATTTTTACAATATCATTCGTTTCTTTTCGTTATTTTAAACACAAAGATTTAAATGTTACATAAAAACTATTCTATTCTCAAAAAAACGACTTAACCTGTAAATGCTGCATCAACGAGGTTTGCAGGCATCAGCGGGCGGGCCGTAGCAAGTTAACCCGCCAGTGCCCCCGGGGCCTATCGCGCCGGAATGGTAATGGGGCAGCTATGCCATTCAAATTTTATTTTATCGCGCACCTAATATGAACATTGGCTGCTCAGCGCCCGGCCTTTAGATACCGCTGCGGAACTCAGCTGGAATTAGCGACTTGTAATGTCTGATAGCTTTGTTTTGGTTAGTTTTAGATTCTATTCAGTTATTTTATGGGTTTTACTAGCTTTCCGCCCGCGGCTTCGCCCGCGTGGAATTTTGTCTGTCACAGAAAAACTTTATCGCGCGCGTCCCTGTTTCAAAAACCGGGATAAAAACTATCCTATGTTCTTTCCCGGGACTCAAACTATCTCTATGCCAAATTTCATCAAAATCGGTTGCGAGGTTTAAGCGGGAAAGCGTAACAGACAGACAGACAGACAGAGTTACTTTCGCATTTATAATATTAGTTGGGAAGTTGGGATGGTTGTAGCAGTAGTAATCAAAGACTATTTTCAAGAACAGGTTAATTAAATATTTTAAAGATTATGGTATGTACTAATGTTTAGCATTATTTTTTGTATTTCAAATCACAATTAGCTACAAATATCAAAAAATATAGTGCTTATTAGTTTAAACGTGTATTGTATAATACGTAATTTTCTACAAAGTCCTACACTTTCAAGCTTCTCCTGGGCCGCGTCAGTGATATGAATATTAAACGTCCAAAGTATTATAAGATTTACGGCGATTTGAAAGTTGGACTGCGCACTTAAATGAATGTTTAACATTATCTGAGTTTTAGGGAGCTCTTAAACAACTCGCAAAGAAACTTTAATAGAGAGAGTCTCGGGCGATTAATTCCGAGACGTGGAAGGTGGACGGGAATTCTTAATAAGAAGGGGTACGCTCAATCAGATTGCTATTGCAGTTGGATACAACCTACAACGCTATAGATGTGTATGGATACTTACGACCCCTTTGTTCTAGAAAATTACGACTATAATTTATATCAAATAACATTTGAGGGTTAACTAATAATGTCTTTTCAAGGTATTGCTATTGAACAAGAGTAACGTCTGAGAATAAATAAATACTTACGTAACTTAGATTGCGTGTTTATTGTAATCATGCATTGACTAAAAAAATGTTTCAAGAAATATTTTGTTGCCTTCACTTAATTTCAGTCCCTGAAAGTTCGATAAATATTTTTCAATGTGTAACTTATGTTAGTGACATGTACTGGAGAACTTCCGAGCAAGTTTACGCCCGTATTCACAAACATTACTATGAGGTCTCACTGTGCGCGTGGGCGCACAGGGTGACACACGAATTAATCACAGAGCTCTATTCAACGCTGTACGTTCCATTTGCTGCGTCACTTAAAAGCAATAAGTACCTATCATTTGTGAATACGGGCGTTAGTTTCATTTATAATCCTACTAATATTATAATTGCGAAAGTTTGTGTGGATGTCTGGATGTTTATTACTCTTTCACGCAAAAACTAATGAACGGATTTTGATACAACTTTACAGTATTATTATTTATAACCCAGAATAACATATAATTTATGACGATTTGTGACAAACTAAATTTCACGCTGGTGAAGCCGCAGGCAAAAGCTAGTATTAGTATAGATGTCTAAGTACCTACCTTCTTCGTATCTACAAATCTTGAAAGCTTAGGCATTTAATTCGGTCAAGAGATGTAAATTAAAACTTTGTAATTAAACCCTCCAATGCATGCAGTGCCATAATTTTGAGTAAGAGGTTTTGGTCGACTGAATTTCCACGTGTCCAAAGCAGTATAAAGGTGTAAAGTTAACAAGTCCCCGAACTGATTGGCGCGTCGGACGCGTCGAATCGTCATTTCGCGCTGCCCTCCCATTGTGATGCACTTNGGCATGCAGGTACCTTAGTAAATTTAAAGCTTAGTTACAACAGGATATTGCAAAATTCTCACGGGAACGGGAGTTAGCGGGAAAAAACATTTGTATGAAAAAATCTAAACCGCGTAAGTTAGACGCTTAAAATTTGGCATGCAGGTACCTTAGTAAACGTAAAGCTTAGTTGCAACAGGATATTGCAAAATTCCCACGGGAACTGGAATTAGCGGGAAATTCCTTTTGTATGACTGACTCACTGACATACCCACGCACAGCCTAAACGGCTAAACGTAGGCACTTGAAATTTATAAGGGACGTAGCTTAGGTACCGTAGAGGTGCACTAAGAAAGGAATTCCCGAAATTCTCACAGGAACAGGAATTACCGGGAAAATCCTTTTGTATGAAAAATCTAAACCGCTTAAGTTAGACGCTTGAAATTTGACATGCAAGTCTCTTAGTAAACTTAAAGCTTAGTTACAACAGGATATTGCGAAATTCCAACGGGAACGGGAGTTAGCGGGAAAAAACATTTGTATGAAAAAATCTAAACCGCGTAAGATAGACGAAGGGGGTAAAACGGGATCCACGCGTACGAAGTCGCGGGCGGCCGCTAGTTTATAATATTAGTATAGATGTCTAAGTACCTCTACTTCGTATCTACAAATCTTGAAATCTTAGGCATTTATTTCGGTCAAGAGATGTAAATTAAAACCTTATAATTAACCCCTCCAATACATGCAGTGCCATAATTTTGAGTAAGAGGTTTTGGTCGACTGAATTACCACGTGTCCGAAGCAGTATAAGAGTAGGCGCACACCGTTGATTTTTAGTTGGCCGATAGTTGTGCCCGATTTCAAATTGTATGAAGAATCGGCCAAATCGAATCGGCGTAATGTGCGCACTCCCATACATGCCCATACTGATCAACTGCCCGACTAAACTATCGGCCGACGAAAAATCAACGGTGTGCGCCTACTCTAAAGGTGTAAAGTTAACAAGTCCCCGAACTGTGCGCTTACCATGAGTTTACGTTAGGTGTGCTCGCTAGCGACTGCGTAAAAAAATGACATTAATTGTATGACATATTGTGCAGCGCCCCTAGTGGCTACTTTCAAGAAACAAAATCTTCATAGAGATTATTGACGTACTCGCTAGCGAGCACACCTAACGTAAACTCATGGTAGGTACTCTGATTGGCGCGCCGGACGCGTCGAATCGTCATTTCGCGCTGGCCCTCCCATTGTGATGCACTTTATTGAATTTGATTTACTTACGTGCCAATTTTTGGAGGCTTCGGTTTTTATTTACTGACCTCGACGCCGTTGTAAACTTAATTGAATCCGCTAACAAAAGGCATCGAATGAAAAGAGCGTCCAGTGGTGTGCAATGCAGATTATAATAGGGTTTTCCGAATTTGCATCAGGCTTTCAGTACTGGATATTCGATATTCGCACGGTGGTTGAACTATTGTTTTTATAACAATGCCAACGGTAAATGAATCCGATTTATTATTGGCTGAACCATATCCGATTTCACAATAATAATTAATTTATTTTGAGGTATTAGCATTACTACTCAACTGATAGGAATTTAGATCTCGTTATTAATTTAGAATTACTAATACAGGTCTTTCTACATAGCCATAGTCTGGATACATAGACTTTAACAATAGGTGTGATTGCGGTCAAATACCTGCCTTGTTATGCATAGAAAAAAAAATTACTAAAGACTAATTTAATTCTTTTAGGCTTTACTCAAATTGTAATATCAAAACTGTGTTAGCTTTCCCTCAAATTTGAGTAATAAAAGCGAATTATACTGAGAAAGACCGTAATCTTAGTTAATTATCTGAAATTCAGTCGTATTTAACGTCGTTTCTAAACGAGTTTTCACAATTGGAGCGGAGTCAAAAGGGCCTTCTAAAGGAATCGCAAACACAATTAGAGGCAAGTTCTTGTTTGTCGAAATTGTCAGGGAAAGAGTGTTCGTGACACGTCGCACCGCACGCAGTCGGTAGTAACTGATCACCGGGAAGATCTCATAGGTGGTCAGTGAGGTCTAAATATCAAATGACATACAATTAACTAATTTGTACATACTTAAGTAAATAAAACAACTGATGCTTCTCGGTTTTTACCACAGAATAATATTAAGTACTTTTACTTATAGTAGAGTAGACTAAACGACAAGAAGTAGCAAAAAAAGTTATGTGAACTATTATAAAAATCTGAATATTATTTATTTTTGTGTCTCGGGAGTTAATTATTTATTTTTGGCGAGGCACATATTGTCAGATGGCAGTTGGGTTTATGTTTTCTCATTTTTTAAAATGATCCTAAAAATTTATAAAAGGTATAATTTATTGCTACATGCAATAAAAAAAAATATTGCTGATTCTTTTTTTTTAAGTAACCTAAAATATTTTCTTTAAAAAGCCAATCTCAAAGTTCAGTTACGCGGCATGCGAGCTTAGTTGCGGCCGCTAAGCTCGTTATTATGATTGTGCCCTATAGAGAGATACAGAATCAAATCAGCCGGAACAATGCCGCAATTAAAGAGGGGGATGTCTTGAGACCGTCGCGACGGGCGCTGAAGCGGGCTCAAATTTTATAAAAAATAAAAAAATTAACCGTGACAACTGAAAATGTACATAAAAAAATTGTTTATGTGTAAAAAACACAATTGAATGATTTTTAGTTTGTCTCTTTCGATGAAATGCACAAAATATTTTATTTTCTTTGCAGTGAAGGTGGAAGGAAAACTTTTGAAAAAGTTTTCCTTTCACTTTAATTTAGCTAGCAGTTTTTTTCGGCTAGCAGAATATTCTTGCTTTAGAGGAGATTTCAAAAAGAAATCATTATCAAAAAACAATCTACAATTGGAAAATCCCGAAAACAAAGCTAAGCAAAGTAGAAATTGTTTCTGTGAGTAATTTTCCATCCCATTTTATTTACAAACCCTAAAGGACATTTCACCCTTCCGCGATACATAATTGATGGATTCTTGCAATTGTACGAAATTCGTAAATCTCACCAACTCCAAGTCGTCGTTCTATGCAAATCCTCGGTGAATAGTCTGTTTACTTCTTCTCTTTTGTTTCACCGTAACGAGCAGAAAAAGGGCCCATTCAGAGCATCCGAACCTAATTACCTCCCCCACAAAGAGGGTTTTTAATTAACGATATTATGTCAAATAACTCGCTTGAACCGTCTTGTTCTCGCGGATTGAGTTGCGAATTTTTGTTTTATTGAATTTTGGTAATTTTGAAAGACTGGGTTTGTAAAAACGATTAAATATAGACTGAATTGTGAAGTTGGGGAACGCTTAGATGTTCGTTTGTTATTATTTTCTAATGTTTCTAAGTAAGCTTTATTTATTCATTGTTTACGTTATTAATTCGTAAGAAGACAGGTAATTAGCACGCTTTGTTTCTTAATTAATTATTGAATGAACAAACAATACCCACCTGAGATAGTATGCTTTCTTCAGAATCGACTAATTAGTGGTTAATGAAATCGCAGACTTTAAATGAAATAAAGTTTTTTTTTAGGTTCTAAGCTTAGGTTCTAAGTGATCAAATACAATTTTAAGCTATTAAGATCATAATATTTTATTATGGGTCGATTTTTAATCGTGAGGTTCACGAATCACAGGTCACTTCAGGAATCTGCAGAATAACTTTTCGTTTATTACAGAATCTAAATATCTAGCCATACTGTGATGTTTGGCCTAAACTTCTACCTAAATGTCCACTTTAATTAGCGCCACCTAATCATTTAGAGCCTAATTAAAATCCTACACAACAACCAACCAGTAATCACCGATAACGCCCGGCTAATAGGAAGATCGTATTAGTTCGGAGTGAAGGGTAGGCTAATTGCGTTAATCCAATTAATAGTAGCCAATTGCAGTGACTAATGCATTGTTAGCAATGACAGATCGCACGCGCTGACGGTGACGCGACGCTAGCGCTCTGACGGACGCATCCATCAAATATGCGCAGCCTGAACAGAAAAGCCAATTCAGTTTAGGGTGACAAACAAAAGTGCTATGTACAGTCGCGGAATGAAAAGGTTCGTCACCTTAGTGTCGGTTTTCGCTTGTACTAGGTACTGTAAGAGTCAAACCTGCCAACATTACAGTGCAAGAAACAGTGCTGCTAACATTTAAATAAATATGACGTTTGCTAACGAATAAGGTTTTGCTTGTTTATTTTTCTATCCCATCAGTGCAATGTTACAAAATGTAGTTTTTTTTTATAGAAATAATACTGGCAGGTTGAACCAACTAGAAGGTTTTAGTTTATCAATCATAATAATCTTCTTGACAAGATAAATCGTCAAACAACTTCGATCTGAATAATTTTGAACTTTACTAGGGAACAGTTAAAGATTATTTTCTCTAACTCGAGATTATTCTGTAACATAGTTTCAAAGGGTAATTATGTGCTCGCGATTCGTTGAAGGAATCAATTTGAAAACTGACGAACCTTTTCATTCCGTGACTGTACTTTTGAAGCCTCATAAAAAAAAACAAATAAAATCTTTTTTAAAGAAAAACTACTTCGCGGAAAATGATTTTATTATTTTATTTACAGTCTGGTACTGCAGTTTGTACAAATTATTGTAAAAAAAAGATTTTTGAAGGAAAAAAATTTCATATCTACGAGCATGTACCTAGGATAGTTAACGCACTCAATCCAATAATATATTTACTTGCCGTCCTATCGCCTTATTACGCAGCAAATCTCCTCTTTTAGTGGTAGGGCACTGCAATTATTATTCCTGTACCAATAGCCAGGATCTTACATGCCGATGATAAAAAAAAATAGATAAGTATTGTAATTAGAAATAACGTAGCTATAATAAAATTGTCCAAAGGCTAAAAAGTCATTGTCCATCCAGACAATCCAGTTAGGCAGTTCCAAATCAAAAAGCTGTGCAACAATAGCCGGACCGACAAGTCTGCTATCTAAACTCCCCGCGTCCATTCCTAATTCCTGCAGATGGGTGTAGAGCATTCCCGGGATTAGCTACATTTGAATGCGGGGCCGACGCGTCTCCGCACTAATTGAGTTAATATTTGGTTATCGGGCCCGCGCACTCGGCCCCAAGACTAATCCGCGCAAATTAATGACACGAATTTATCATTATTAATGCCTATATGATCCCGCACCTGGTTTTATGGTAGGATGGGGTTATGGCGGCTAGCAATGTGCGGTTGCAATCTGAAGGATATGGATTACAGAATACCTACATATTACGTTTCATTTTAAGGGCATCTATCTCATGATTTACTTATATTAAAACACTAGCTGTGCCCGCGACTTCGTACGCGTGAAAACCCGGTTTCGCAACATTTTTCATTGTTCATCGTTACGTGATGTTGTTGTTATAGCCTTCCTCGATAAATGGGCTATCTAACACTGAAATATTTTTTAAAATCGGACCAGTAGTTCCGGAGATTAGCGCGTTCAAGTAAACAAACAAACAAACAAACAAACAAACAAACAAACTCTTCAGCTTTATAATATTAGTATAGATGCGAGACAACTGGTTTTCAAGAAAATTTTAATCATTTACTAATTTTAATTGATGCCAACTATGCAATTTATCAAGCATCATCTTGCCCCAACGTAAGAGTGGTTATTTTTAAAATCAATGTTAACTACCAAGTAATGTCGTATTGTTTTCAGCCGCCTATTAACCATTCACGCGACGGCATACATTCGCAACGTTCAGAAGTGGGCAGTTAATTAAATAAAAACCATTTGCACTCCGGTATAATGCACGCGCAACACTGATGGCGTGATTGGGACCCGTATTTCCTGACGGTTAATACTATAAATACGTACCCACACAATCTTAAGGGCACGGCCTCATGGAAACGTTGAATTCTTGTTGTTTTATTTAAAATTATAATTGATAATTGGACTGTTTTAAAAGTATTATTACGCTAGTGTTAGCTGTTATAATAACTCTGTATGTACTTATAAATGAGTAACAACATGCACATTATTCAGATGATACCGCTGAAAACTCTTGTATGCTCAATATTCTAAAAACAATGAAACCCTATTGTCGTGAAAACCCATTAGTCATCCACAAACAAGTTCTGCGAATTTAAAATTGCATCGTTAAGAAAAAGAAAACTAAACCCTGTGTTTGCAGATGTGTGTTTATCAGGCGAGCGCTCGCAGCCGGTCAATTGGACCGGCCATTCGTTTCGACAGTTTTACGGCAACGCCGCGCCGTTTATTCGCGCGTTCCGCCCGTGTAATGCCTTTATGACAGTTTTTTATGGGGGCACTAGTTCATATTTTGGCAGGGTTAAGGGATTAAAAGATTGAGATTAATGAAAACGAATATACTGGTCGCGAACGATCTAGTTTTATTGGCAAGTTAGCTGCAATACTGGTGCTAGGTTTTTGGCTATAAAAGTTCCAAACACACGGAATATTACGACAAGATTTTGTTGGTTTAGAAAATAGACAAATACCTACCGCAAATTGTGCAAATACTCTCATAATAACTTGAGCTGTCTTGTTTTAAAGACAAAAAGTACAGGGTCCACAAGTTCAAAATGCACCATAGTATCTTAGCTAATCAAAACGCGACATTCGAGTAGTGTGTTTAGACAGATAACTCGTTTGGTGCATGGGATAAGACCGCTATGCATGGCAAACAGCCGGTAACGAGCGATCAATGCGCAATCACGGCGCTAATCACCGATCGACGTCCGTCACAAGTGACGCACGCGGAGTTCGTGACGCAATGTGACGCTTATGACGCGTTTAATTAATCCGTGCGGTCAATGTGACCAAAGCGCGCGAGGGTTAACTTTGAAGATATGAATCCCATGTTTCAGTTGTTGTGTAAAAGTGGCATTTCAAATACTGTTAAGTTAAAATATACCTTCTTGGTTTTGAAATAACAGTTTTTTAAAAGAATAATTAATAAGTATTTTGTTGTGCACAAGGTTTAGCTGCGTAAACTTAGTTATAGAAACGCTGTTTTTTGGTAGTATAATAATAACATACCTACTATTTTATTTACACTATTTCTAGGCAATGTTTTCGCGAAGCTCAGACAGCAAGCATTATGATTACTTATTCCGCAGCGAAAAAGGGTTATTTTTCAGTTATCTATCCCACCGGCGAGCCGTCACGGCAATTATTTAGGCGCACGTCGGTTGGCAGCAGGGCTATTCCTAAACGCTGTTTACGTGGTTTCGGGTCTATCTGTCACCGTCGCTTATGTTGGCATCTTCCTTTGCGTGAGAGGGATGGCAACATTCGAAACTTCGGATAACGTTTTTCAGAGTAACCCGGTGATTAACGGCAGAACTCGCCGGTCCGACACTGATCCGGCGCGGCGACGGGACGGCGAGAATATCTGGCCCTGCAATTTAAAATCAAATTGACATTGGCTGTAAAATATCCAGTTATTCAAGGGTGGAAGGAATATACGCGATCTGACGTGAGCCTGTTAAAATTTACCGGGGCTCTATGCGTTGGTGATATGGTAATTATATGTAGAGTCGGATTCCCTTGATTCTAATATCTTGCGTTGATTTAAAGTAATTTTTATTTATGTAAATAACAGAATTATCAAAATTAGGTACTAACTTTAAGAACGCCTGAAATATCAAATCAGTACTAAGTAAAAAAAAGGTTTTTGAAAAATCTTCTGAAAAGAATGTTTTTTTGACTGTAAAGAGTTTCTCGGAAGAATATTTTTCTGTAATAAAAGGAAAAACTTTACTGTGATGGTACCTAGTCTGAGATACTAGAGGATACTTACGTTCAACCAAAAATATTTTGCTATATTAATTTATTTTACATAGGTAGGTACCTGAAAAATTAAATATTGAATCAAAAGCATACAATTAAGTTCCATTTAGAGGAAGGGATTATTCTCTAGTCGTATATCTCACGCCAGCAGTGCTACGCGTCGGTGATCTTTATTGTATTGTGTGTGCATTTAATGAGCTTTAAATTAACTGTTTGGTGTTATTATAATTTTTTAACGTTTTAGCAGTAAATACATAGACACTGAATAATTTAAGTAAATAAATAAGAAAACAAAATATTTTTCTCATAATAGCTACGCTTAATTTTTTAGGCTGGGTTGCACCATCTTTCCTTAACTTTGACAAACGTCAAAATTCTGTAAAATCCATACAAAAACACCGGTTATCGTTAAAGTTACGGTTAAAGTTAGGAGCCAGCGGTGGTACTCAGCCTTAATGTAGCTCCGCAACGTTACACGCGCATCTAATAACCAAGCAATGCCTAATTTCAATTCCAAATCGGTTAAGCGCATATTGGCAAAATCCACAAACGTAGACCCCGCATAACGCGGTCCTGCATCGGTTATCGGGATCGCGGGCGAACTGTGACGTCATTATGCACGCCGCGCTACTCACACTGATTTGTCACCTGTCTAAATACAAATGGTTACCAATAACACTTTAGTTACTGTTTGGAAACTTGCACGTTTTACTATCTGTGATTTGTGGCCAATGGGTCGTGGCTCGGGGCTGTCAGAGTAGCAGATTCAATCTTGCTCAAGATGTCGCCTATGCCGAAAATACTTGATGCAAAGACTTAACAAAATTGACGTCACATAGTGTGAAGTCACGTGCTTTGGTCCTGCATAGACTGCAAAAAACATCAGTCTCTCCTCATCAAGAAAATACTACTAACCTACTGCGTGCTTAGTCCTCATCTATCAGCGATCGCGGGTTAACTGTGCGTCAATCAAAACGTGACGTCATTAAGCAATATTTGATCTGATTTTATGGTAAGATCACAAGCCTGGTAGACTTTAAACTTATACTTTTAAATTAATTCTCAATTTATTGAAAATTTGAATTCTCAATGCATTAATTAGATTTCCATAGAAATTCACTGATCTCTGCAGCCTTTTTAATGAAAAACTGAATTTCATGCAGGAGAATCCACTGACAAAAGCTAGTCTTCAATATTTAAAAAGTTTAACCATACCATATCACCAAACACGAAACCAGCAAGATCAATACATCCCGCATAACTCCATCCTGCATCTGTTATCAGCGATCACGGGCTAATTGTGCGTTAAGCAGCCGCTAATCACGGCGCGTGACGTCATTATGCATGGCCTACTTGATCGGGTATCACCTGTCTAAACACCGATGGAGCGAAGTTAGTGGTTGGCTGTCTATTGGATTTTGGATAGGCGGTTTTTCAGTGCTCCCAGTGCGGTAGGTGATTTCAATTTGGGCTTTTTTCAGTTGGTAGATTAAATTGCTTTATTATTCTCCACTCTCTCTTTACTACAGCTGAAAAAATTGATGAAAAGCAGATGGTACGGTAGGCTATGACTATTGGCTAGTGCCAACATGTTGTTTAGATTTATACCTACTTAGCACACAACACTGTTGCTGCATGAAAAATTATGAAGTCTTCATCTACAAAGTAGGTACCTACGTATTTAGTTTCTATAGTGTATTAGTCAAATATAAAATACTTATATTTATTTGGTGAGTAATTGAGCCCTTAAAACTTACATTTTTGCCAATTAGTCGTATGGCTGAGTTGCACCATCTTACTTTAACTTCAACAAACGTCAGAAATCTGCCAAATTCCATACAAAAACACCAGTTAATGTTACTAGTTACGGTCAAAGTACTCGTGAGTTGGTGCAACTCAGCCTAAGCATTTAACTATTTTGTTCGAGCGTCATTGTTAACACCACGTTACCAATCCATGACATAATAGTCCAGTCAATATAAAGCATTGTAGATGGAAATCCGTGGAACACAATTTCTGACTTCGGGACTTTATTTAGACCAGTTAGGAGGTGAACATAGCAAAAGACCCCGCCCTTAGCCCTTGAGCCGGCGGGGAGGGGGGGTGAGGGGGGTTTAAAGGTACCTCTTTTCGGTTTTTGCTTAATCCTCGGAAACTATGCGTCCTAGTGACATGACTACTATGAACCAAAAAAAGCTTATTCAATTTGCTACAGGTGAGATAGTCAAGTTTTTCTATATCTTGTATAGTTTTCGCGGCATCTGCTCTCTTCTTTCTTCTTCTTCTTTTCAGCCAAATGACGTCCACTGCTGGACAAAGGCCTCTCCCAAGGTTTTCCACAATGAACGGTCCTGCGCTGCCCGCATCCAGGCTCTTCCCGCGACCTTTACCAGATCGTCGGTCCACCTAGTAGGAGGCCTGCCCACCGGCATCTGCTCTAGAAGGTCTGTAATATTGTTTTACATGTTCCCATCAGGAGAAAATCGACTAAATCAACATTGAGCAAACATTCTAGACATGACTTGACTATCTCACCTGTAGCAAATTGAATAAGCTTTTTTTGGTACATAGTAGTCATGTCACTAGAACGCCTAATTCCCGAGGATTAAGCAAAAAAACGAAAAGTGGTACATTTAAACCCCCTTCTCCCCGCCGGCTCAAGGGATAAGGGTGGGGACTTTTGCTATGTTCACCTCCTAACTAGTCTAAATAAAGTCCCGAGGTCAGAAATTGTGTTCCACGGATTTCTCTCTACACCGTCGTTAAAGCATTCATTGACTGGACTATAAATATTTAAAAAATAATGAACTTAATTATTAATTTGATTTGTCATTTGAGGCTTTCATGTAATGAAATGAACATCAGATACGTAGTTAGCGTAAAGCAGGACGGGTAAATCAATCAATCAGCGCTCATTAGCTTAATCGCTGTGACGGTAATGGACGCCGTTACATGCATTGCTGCTCGCTTGCCGTGACAGCGCCATCTAGTATTATGGGCATGTTTAATTACCATCAAACAATATCGCGCTTCAAGTTTCAGCAGATAGGACGTAGGGTGTTGGCTAATTCGTTACTGTGAAGAAAACTGTTGTTATTCTTGTGTGATTATACAATCATGATAATTGATAGTAATTAAACAGTAAAAGTGCTTTTTGAAAGCCTATTTTAAAAAATATATTTTATGAGTTTTATGAGTTTGTTTTAGTTTTCATTATCATGATCATTCTAGGGGGCATTTTAGAGTCTTAAGTATGACGGAAAACTTTAACACAGTAGGATTTTAGTGCCTCTCTTCAAACTTTAACTTTTATTTTAATGATGAAATACTCTGTAGTCTCCCATGGTACGTAGGAGGCCGTTACATGCTTTACTTACTGGTCATTGCATGGCCATGTTTAATTTCTATGTATCAAACAATATCGCGTTTCGGCAAATAGGATGCGGCTATAGGGCGCGATAGGTAATCGTTACTTGGAAAAAACTCTTTATTTATTATGTGATAGAATGTCATTGTTATGACCATCTAAACGGCTATTTTAAAGCTCAAAAACGTTTTGGATTTTTGGTTTTAAGTATACTCTTCCTTTTCTTAGAACCTGAAGAGCCGTAGTATTTTTCAGTATCTAATAGTGAATATCTCATTGATATGGAACATCTACCACCAAGTGAAACCTATAAAAGAAAATGAAAAATCGAGCTTTTTTTACGGACCATGCACTTAAAAAATAATAGGGGAGAGTTCGGTATAACGTAAGTGCGCCTATTAACGACCCCCCAAAATTTGTATCCTATTACCGCCCTATTTTTCTTTCTTTCATAAAAGACATAATAACAGGTTCCAGAAAACACGTTACTTAAAAAATATCTAGATATTTTTATTGACTATCAAAACGATTAAAGTTAGTGTTCGTAAATAACCAGTAAACGGAGTTATTTCACATTAAATGGGACGCGCCCGCAACGGACGCACTTTTCATACTGACGCGCTCCCAGCTACTTAAGGTNTACATACATACATACATACATACATACATACATACATACATACATAGCCTGTCAAAATCATAACCCTCCTTTGGCTTTGCCGTAGTCGGGTAAAAATAATATTAGTAACTATGTATGTTCTAATACGAGCTTGCCATAGCCATAACAATGTTTCATTTGCAATATTTATTATGCTGAATGAATATGTAAAGAAATGAAAAGGTGTTCTAAATATTGATAGCGACACTTGCGGCAATACACATTATCTTTTATTTTAGTTAATATCAGCCTTACACCAGCCTTTTCGTTCCAAATTACAAAAAAGTTTTATTATGCCAGAATGCCTAAGCAATTAAATTAACTGAGAACAGCAATAAGTCCCAGATTCAGAAATCCTGCTTTAAATAATCACCCTCATTAAATTATGTTCCAACAAGCACAAAAAGAACAATTCAAATTTTAATATCCGCTCGCCGGGTCAGGTATTGACTGGCCGTGCAATCACGACGATGAAAATGCTAATACAGCAACATTTAATTAGCAAACAGTGCCCTCATTATGAAATTAGCGCTGCACTTGCCCGTTATTTCTGTATTGGTAGTTCGTTCGATGCCTCCAGCACTATTCGGTGGGGTGTGGTGTATTTATTTAGGGGGATGAATGATAAAGTAGGCTTTCATATGAGCCACTTTTTATGTTTGGTTAACATAATTCATGGACTGTAATGAGCAGAGTTTTTGGTTTTTTATGAGCACACAGGTGATGGTAGAATTGTTATGACCGTATCTTCTAGATTGATTACAGACACTAGAGAAGAAAGAATTGGTCGGGAAATTCATAACAGACTATTTGTTCTATATTTATATTATATCTTTTGTAACTTTTAATATCGCGATTTTAAATGTCTTTGATACCAACGGCGTTTAAATACATAACATTAAGGTACTTAATATAAATAATAAATAAACTTTGATATAGGGTTTCTCATTACTACTTGATCATTATTCATGTCCACGGCTGTCTCTAATTATCGCTATTAGAATCTAATAATTTACGCATTAGTGACATCTTATCAGCATATTGCACGATGCACACCAATTACGCTGACTGTTAATGTCGCTAGTGATGACTACCAACATTGGATTGCAATTAATTAAGTCCTAATAACAGATATACAGGTAAGAATGTTTCTACTTCATTGGTCATGAAAAAAATTTCTATCAAAGCGTTGTCTGTATCTCTACAAGTCTCCTTTTTGCAAAGAGTTACGTAACAGTTAAGTACAGTTAGGAATAATTAAGGCGGAGTTGCACCATCTTACTTTAACTTTGACAAACGTCAGAAATCAGTCAAACTCCAAACAAAAAACACCGGTTATTGTTATAGTTACGGTTAAAGTAAGTTCAACTCAGCCTAAGTCTTGAAATTCAGAACATCTCCATGCTACAGTTCATAGTACACTAAAGTTAGCTATGCATGCTNGAAATTCACTGATCTCTGAAGCCTTTTTAATGAAAAACTAAATTTCATGCAGGAGAAACCACTGACAAAAGCTAGTCTTCAATATTACAAAAGTTTTACCATACCATATCACCAAACACGAAACCAGCGAGATCAATACATCCCGCATAACTCCATCCTGCATCTGTTATCAGCGATCACGGGCTAATTGTGCGTTAAGCAGCCGCTAATCACGGCGCGTGACGTCATTATGCATGGCCTACTTGATCGGGTATCACCTGTCTAAACACCGATGGATAAGTTAGTGGTTGGCTGTCTATTGGATTTTAGGTAGGCGGTTTTCTAGTGCCAGCGCCCAGTGTGGTAGGCGATTTCAACTTGAGCTTTTTTCAGTTGGTAAATTTGACTCTCTCTTTACTACAGCTGAAAAAATTTATAAAAATAGACGGTACGGTAGGCTATGACTATTGGCTAGTGCCAACATGTTATTTAGATTTATACTTTAGCACACAACACTAACTGTTTCTGCATGAAAAATTATGAAGTCTTCTCATCTACATAAAAGTAGGTACTTATTTAGTTTCTATAGACTATTAGTCAAATATAAAATACTTAATATTAATTTGGTGAGTAATTGATCCCTTAAAGCTTAAATTTTTGCCAATTAGTCGTATGACTGAGTTGCACCATTTTACTTTAACTTTAACAAACGTCAGAAATCTGTCAAACTCCATACAAAAAACACCAGTTAATGTTACTAGTTACGGTCAAAGTACAGTAGGCGCGCGAGTTCATGTCCATCCTGAGGAATGCGGTAGTGCTGTTACCTAACTAATTATGCTAATGTCGATATCGATAATTATTACCAATTAAGTAGGTCAACCTTATCTACTTATTCCATATATTTTGCAACTTATAAGTAAGTATAAGTATAAGTAAATAAGTAAGTAAGTAAGGCCCCGATGGACATGAATTCGCGCGCCTACTGTACTCGTAAGTTGGTGCAACTCAGCCTAAGCATTTATCTATTTTGTTCGAGCGTCATTGTTAACTCTATGTTCCCAATGCATGACATACCTACATATTTAAAAAATAATGCACTTAATTATTAATTTGATTTGTCATTTGAGGCTTTCATGTAATGAAATGAACATCAGATACGTAGTTAGCGTAAAGCAGGACGGGTAAATCAATCAATCAGCGCTCATTAGCTTAATCGCTGTGACGGTAATGGACGCCGTTACATGCATTGCTGCTCGCTTGCCGTGACAGCGCCATCTAGTATTATGGGCATGTTTAATTACCATCAAACAATATCGCGCTTCAAGTTTCAGCAGATAGGACGCGGCCATAGGGTGTTAGCTAATTCGTGACTGTGAAGAAAACTGTTGTTATTCTTGTGTATACAATGATATGATACAATCATTATCATGATCATTTTAGGGACCATTTTTTAGTGTCTAAGCATGACGGAAAACTTTGACACAGTAGGATTTTAGTGCCTCTCTTCACGCTTTTCCTTTTCTTCAACCGAATTGAAAATGGCTTTTGATGAAACCAGTGTGTAGTCTCCCACAGATAGGACATAGATATTTCACTTAAATAGGAGGCCGTTACATGCATTAAGTAGGTACTACTCATTCATCAGGTCATGTTTAATTAGGTACTGTCAAACAATATCGTGTCTCAGCAAATAATATGCGGCTATAGATAATAATCGTTACCTACTGGCAAGAAATCTCCTTATTATTATGTGATAGAATGTAATTGTTATGACCATCTAAACGGCCATTTTAGGGCTCTAAAACATTTTGGATTTTTGATTTTGAATAACAACTCCTTACTTCCTTTTCTTAGAACCTGAAGTACCGTAGTCTTCTGTAGTACTAGTGAAAATTTCCTTCATATGGAACATCTTCCAGATATAAGTTAGAAAAAATTAAAATTATATAAAAAGTTTTTTAGGCACCACGAATTTTAAAAGATAATTGTGCCATAAACTTTAAATTGAGTAAATGTTTAATTAAATGTTTTATAAGAATTTCGACGAATACAGGCGTTTTAAAAACTGAAATACTGTTGCTCAGGAAAACAACTCCTTAAGAAGCGTTTTTCACTTAACTCATCTAAAAATTTAATTAATATGAATAAGCTCTACTGTCTTGGTATGTAATAATTAAGTAATCCTATCTCGCTTATTACGAAATTCCCACAAATCAGGTCGATTTAATTGACATTACGTCGGTCGAGTAGCCATTGATTTGCGCGTAACCAACTAATTAGGATTAACCGTCATAGAGGCTTGAGTGCTGATTAATCATCTGTGCAATTGCGGGATACTAGGCTCGAATGTCTCAAGACCAAATTAACAGGCAGGCATTAGATAATTAAAATCAAGTGTAGATTAAGCACTTTAATTATAGTTATTGAATCAGGTTATGAGTTTGTCGTTTTGCTCTTTACATTTTAAGATGACTTGAAAACTTGTCACTAAGTACTTGGAGCTTAAAGATTTTTTGTCTTTAATGAAGATGAAGGTACACTGGTACATACCGGACCAAACAAGCCACTATAATAAACAGTCTTCAAATCTTACTCCTAAGAAAAAAAGTTTTCAGGATCAGTAAAAGGCTGTAAAAGTATATTTTCTCTTAACAACATAATGTAAATATAGAAAATTAGGCTCAACCGTTGTCCCGATATATAACCGATATACATATATGGAGGTTTCGAGTGCTGATTAATCATCTGTGCAATTGCGGGATACTAATGCTCGAATTTCTCAAGACCAAATTAACAAGCGTGAGCATTAGTTAATTAAAATCAAGTGTAGATTAAGCACTTTAATTATGATTAGTATTTGATGAGAATACGCTCTTCATAATGAGTTTATTAAAAAAATGTTGCTAACAAAAAACGACTAGGTACATAGTTGAAGTAATACGACCTTATAAAGGCATATCGGATCAAACCGAATGTACCGAAAAATCTTTCAGCGTTTTTAAATATTCTGGATCATTGTTTTACCCTTGAATGGTTATCTCTTATGATAACTTCTATTATCTCATAAAAACATTAAGTTTACAGGTAAATTTTAATTATTTAATATTATGTAAATTAGCTTAGAGTAAAATGTGCTAAAATTGTCTTCCAAAATAATTCCAGGTCCCAGCCAGGGTTTGTCGTCATTTTGGAAAATTCCAGCCGAAGCATCGCCGTGATCTCACCTACATCAAAGGACAGGTCTCAATTGCCAGTCTTGCAAAGGGTTGGCATGCCACTTTGGTACGCGACACCCGGTTGCAATGTGGTAAGTGCTTGTCTGGTTGTTTCCATTGTTGTTTGGTTAATTTTATAATCGAGTAGAATGATTTTCAGTGATGAAAGGAACGGGACTTAACTCACTACACTTTCCCACCACCGCAACACCTGTGTAGCTAGGATCTACAGCCTGGCCTCGAACGAAACAAAACCAATGAAGGTTGAATAGTCCCGGAGAATAGCTAACTACTAAAATGTTAGTGGTAGGTCTAAAAAAATTAAAGGGACAAAAAGTGCTAGTTAGAAAAAAGGTTAGGTGATTCGTAGTCCGATGTGCTTATTATTAATTTACTCCTGCAATACTCAATAGTTAGCATATTTTGAAGATAAAAATAAAATTTTTTTTGATCTTTGTATTGTGTGTCTCAATATTTGATAACTTCTAACCTTCGGTCCTTCATTCAGGCAACGACTTACCGTATTCCTCTGGCATTAGTTAAAGTATGCGAGATGCGCGTTATACTAACAATTTCTCAAAGAGATTCCTGCCATAGAGCAGCTTTGTGAAGCTTTGATAACTCTTCAAGATGGCTCAAATTTTTGCTCGCAAATTCTGAATTAATTCGTAAATGAGGATAAATTAACATTTTCTTAGGGTTAAATAAATAAAAATTTGTAATTGTTACGTACCTACCTATTTTAAACATAAAATATTCCAAAATATATTTTCAAATAATGCGATACTTACATAGTATCGCATTATTTGACTAACTACTTTTTTAATTTAGAATTGTAATGTTTTTTTAATTATCACTCATATCAATATTTCATGCACAAAAACAAGTAATTAATAAAAATATAATTATATCCTTGATAGTAATCTAAAAATATAAATGACAGTTGTAAGCAATAATTTTATAATATACTAGCGGCCGCCCGCGACTTCGTACACGTGGATCCCGTTTTACCCCTTTCATCTATCTTACGCGGTTTAGATTTTTTCATACAAAAGGATTTTCCTGCTAATTCCCGTGGGAATTTTGCAATATCCTGTTGTAACTAAGCTTTAAGTTTACTAAGGTACCTACATGCCAAATTACAAGCGTCTAACTTAAGCGGTTTAGATTTTTCATACAAAAGGATTTTCCCGCTAATTCCTTTTCCCGTGGGAATTCCTAAGTATACTATAACCTGCCCAGGAGTATGAAGAATAATTGTACCAAGTTTCGTTAAAATCCGTCGAGTAGTTTTTGTTTCTATAAGGAACATACAGACGGACATACAGACAGACAAAAATTTTACTGATTGCATTTTTGGCATCAGTATCGATCACTAATCACCCCCTGATAGTTATTTTGAAAATATATTTCATGTACAGAATTGACCTCTACAGATTAGACAGAGATAACTCCGAACAGTTAAGGCAATGATAATGGTCAGGGATAAAAGATATCTTATGAAGGACAATAATATTATTGCTTAAACGTCATCATACCATTTTTTTAAATGTTCATTATACAGGATGTTTGGCGGAAGGTTAGACAAACTTCGTGGGTGTATAGGTAAGGTCACATCAAGTTTGTTCAAACATTTCTAATTGTCTGCTATAATCCTTAAACTTTTCATAAATCAAAAATAACAGCCACATGATGAAGAAAAGAGTAAAAAAAAATCAAAATGGATTAATGTAAAGTATGGATAATTTTTGTATTATTATTCCATTTTCTTCCCTAAACTTTGAATTTTTGAGCAATTGAAATATTTAATTACTACATGTGATATATCATTGGAAAGAAGAGAAGCTAGAGATGTTTTTAAGATCATTGGCAATCCATTATCACCATATTTTTGTTCTAAATCGAATTCTAATTTGATTTTTTTATCGTGGTTTGTACTTTTGTTAAACTTTGGCGGCTCGTAACTAGCTATTCAATCTTTATCTGGATCTGAAATTTATTTTAGTTGACTAAAATATATTCGATATTCATACCAAATCAAAAAATCGGTTGAAATCACACGAGAAAAAACCCACGAAGCTTGTCTAACCTTCCGCCAAACACCCTGTCTGTGTAAGAAGTCTAAATTCTAAAAAAAATGTGACATTAAAACATAGTGTTGTTGATGAAGTGTCTGTTTCTGTAGTCGTTATCATGATTATTAATAATGATGCTAACATTATTTTAACATGATTCAGAAATGGCAGAATTAAATTAAAATGTTATCAAAGCTAGACAAGTAAAATCGTTAGCTTTTATTAGTTTCCATCGACAGCTATTTGGGGAGAGAGTAAACTTGGATGGCAACAAATTACTTGATAAAGTGTCCTTAACGATACTTTGTAGACCACGCCCACCTGTCACGATTTTGCAGCAGATGAGGCGGATCAGCGGGGTGGGAGGGGTCTGCGGTGGGAGGGGGACACGCCCACCTGGAGACCACGCCCTCTCGCTGGTCTGTCAGTTGGCATCAGAGCCTCGGATGGAGTGATCCTCTCGACTGGAACTGTTAGGCTTCATAATCTATCTGATCACTGTACAGTGTACCATATACCAAATATTATTCCAAACCAACAGAATTTTTTGCTTTGAACACTAGACCATTGTTAGGTTCGAGTCCTATTAGGGTCAATTTAGTTTAATTATTAAATAGGGTCTAGAATATTTGAATATGATATTAGGACATTTTTGGTAATTAATAGCCTGAAATTAACTATGTGACGCAAGTTTTTGTTCAGTAGAATAAAGGAGACTTAAAAACTAACCCAACTTTTCAACATTTGTATCATTTGACGAGACGAGTAAAATTTTTCATGATTTCTTGTTTCTCATACAAATAGCTAATAAGTATTCACTATGGTAGTGTACGAAAAAACAAGGCTTTCATGAGAGATAAACTTTTCGACAAGGCTAAAAGTCTTAAAATAATGTACGAATATTTGAAGTTAATTTTAATTTTAGTCCTGAAAAAACAATGTGTTTGGGTTTTTGTCTGTCCTACCAATACTGTATATGCAGTACTTTCTAGTTGAAAATTTTTTTCTACTTCTTCTTCTCGTCGTGTCGATAACAAACCTACACAGCGTCGGCGCAAATCTTCTAATAAATTATACAATAATAATTTTTGTACTAAAACAAACCTTTATTACACTGGTACTATTAACATAATTAAATATGCGTATAATTTGGCATCCATTTCACTAAAATGTAGGCTCGACACCGCGATTTCGTTTCGCACTTGTAATTAATTTAATACGCTCGTCTGCGGTCAGCATGCTATGGCCGCGGGTGCTATTCGTGTTTTCATTTATTGACTGAATCGATTATTTTATTTATAACTGAAAGTATTACGGGAGAATGAGTAGGTTTAGGAAAATTTAATAGGAAAGAAAAACACTCATTGATTTGATAATACCAAGGAAATGTGAGAAGTAAAAAACCTTACATAATAAATTATTCCCTATGATTTGATCACATAATATTAAAAGTAAAGTGTTGTTCAATTTCAAAATGGGCCCAAGTACAAACATTGTCGTCTCACAGTTCTTAATACACAGGAAACACATAAAAAGCTATACTGACGCTTCTTCAGAATAAAGATGTAACATTTATTGATGAGTACTATACATATTTTATCGTGTACAATGGTTGTTGTTACCAAAAGGTTGAAAAAGGGCTATTATTATAAAGTTGATGATTATAATATAAAAGATAAAAATGGCTCGCACCAATACTTATGACTTTGTATATTTTAAACCCTTGAAAAGGAGGCTGACAATAGTGACAGAGTTTCTTGCGCTGCTTCTTCTCAGCTCTGGCCCATTTATTGTCCCGAATCAGTGGTAGGTTAATACTGATACGTGTAAAAGTGTTTTAAAAGCCTATTTGCAAAAATAAATGAGTTTTATAAACACAATAATATTGGTCAGTCTCAATAATTGACCATTTTCAAATGTCCGTTTGCTGCGTCTTTAATTGAGTGTACATTTCTAGACTAAGAGCCGAGATTCTGAATGAAATTTTAAGCCCAGCAAAAACTACATTAGCATTTGTGTGTTTTATTTAAAGTCGTGGGCTATCTCGGCAGTATTTCACCTCTAATCTGGTGATTAATTAAGACATCGCCCGAGGGCGCGCCGCCCGCGAGTTCATCATAATATTGTCTTAGATGGTTTATGTGGACTGGGGCGGATTAGGTTTACTTCAAAATTTAGTTAAAATTACATTTAATTTTCAAACAAACCAAAACAAATAATACAATAAAATGCTATAAAACATTCCTATTTTATTGACGTTAGTCAACACATAACACAATCGTAGTCCTATTTTAATATAGACAGCGGGTTTTAAAATAAATGAATACTGATTAAAAGAAAAATAGTTATTATTAAGTGACTATTTAGATAAAAAATCATAAATTGTAAATTATTCTAATAAAATATCATAATATTGATTGAACAAAACAGAAAATGAAAAATAAACTGTTAAAAGAGCGCCTAAATGCGCCCCTTGGTTGTGAAAAATTAGCAAAAGTAATTCATTAACTGCCCGCAAAGATTGTGCTGAGCCGACCACACAGCCAAGTAGAAAGCAGCCATGCCCAAACATGTATCTTAGTAGGCAAGGCAATTTAATTATATTTAAATATCGTGGGCTAATTAATAAAGTGAAATTGCTGTAATATTATCATAGAGCTTGTAATATTCTTTGGTTATCATCTTAATCTATCATTATTTTTTTAATTTTGTGATTGAGAGGCATCTGTTTCTTAAGGAAGTCCACCATCTTACCTAAGTTTGTCGCCATAAGAACAATGTTAACAGCATTGTTGTGTTCCGGCAGTTAGAGGTAAGATAGCCAGTTCCTCTGTGGTTGAGGATTCCGGGTGAAGCTCGCTTCCACCTTCGGCCTGATCATCACTTACCATCAGGTGAGATATAGGCCAAGAGCTTCCTCGTTGTGGATAAAAAAAAGTTTTTTGTGATGACTAAGTTTACGGTTCTCTTTTAGCTACGCGGCTCTCCGCAACCAAGTATTTTTTAATTCCGGCATTAGCATTGTCTCGCGTTGATTTATGTCCGCGGCACGTACACCGAGATAATGGGCCTTTTAACACCTTCATTAAAATGCACTTAATTGATGGGAAAATGTACTTTGAAACTTTTTTCCTTGAGTGCTTAATCATTCGTGATTTATTCGGCTGAGTGTCTGTGTTTTAAATTTATACGCGAATTAATTAATATCGCAATAAAAAAAATTGCAATGTGATTTTAAAATTAAAAATTACAACAATTGAATGTTTTACTCGATGCTACGCCGTAGCAATTCGTAGCATCGTAGTTCGATCGACGGATCATGGATATAATATTTATTTCTTTGTCGTTGCTTGATTGTAATCACGGAAAATTAACTTAAATAGATTAAATATTTGAATAAAAGTTATGACGAATGTGTGTTTATAAATTTTTTCTCAGTTTATTTTTTAATTGACTTGCAAAAAAGTATTGACTAGGTACTTATTGAGAATGAGCGTTGCAGAGAATATTTGAGTAAATTCCTTTGGCACACAAACTTTTCTCAACCTCTAAATACTTCTAGTTCAATTTAGTGGTTCCCGATAGCTTCCCTCAATAAATCGGCGGCTGTGAGTGAATGGCTACGATATAAGGTCGGCCGGGACGCACCTCACTCACTGTTATCGCCCCGGGCCTATTATACGAGCACCTTGCTCTTATCTCGGTAATAATAAGGTTTATGAGATGGTTTATTCTTAATATCGATAGACATGTGCTTTTAGAATAGCAGATTTATATATTTAACCAACTTTTAGCTATAGAAATATGCAAAAATAAGATTTTAAACTTTCGCGAACGGACGACGCCGCGAGCCACCAGTCTGCTTGTGACCACGGCTGCAGTATAGCAGCCGAAATAAAAAACATCGCGTTAAGACCCGTGTCTTTCTATTTTAGTATGTAAAAATAAAATTAGTAACTATGTATGTTCTAATACGAGCTTGCCATAGCCATAACAATGTTTCATTTGCAATATTCATTATGCTGAATGAATATGTAAAGAAATGAAAAGGTGTTCCAAATATTGATAGCGACACTTGCGGCACTACACATTATCTTTTAGTTAATATTAGCCTTACATCAGCATTTCCGCTCCAAATTACAAAAAAGTATTATGCCACAATGCCTAAACAATTACATTAACTTTAGTAACTGCCAAGTCTTTCAATCCCAGATTCAGAAATCCTGCTTTAAATAATCACCCTCATTAAATTATGTTCCAACAATAAAAAGAACAGTTCCAATTTTAATAACCGCTCGCCGGATCAGGTATTGACAGGCCGTGCAATCACGATGATGAAAATGCTAATACAGCAACATTTAATTAGCAAACAGTGCCCTCATTATGAAATTAGCGCTGCACTTGCCCGTTATTTCTGTATTGGCAGTTCGTTCGATGCCTCCAGCACTATTCGGTGGGGTGTGGTGTATTTATTTAGGGGGATGAATGATAAAGTAGGTTTTCATATGAGCCAATTTTTATGTTTGGTTAAACATAATTCATGGGCTGTAATGAACAGTTTCTGGATTTTTATGAGCACAGAAGTGGTAGAGTTGTTATATGACCGTATCTTCTAGCTAGAGTGAGACACTGTGTCCGTAACATTGAAAAAAGAAAGGAAAGAAGTGAGTTGGAAAATTCATAACTGTGTGTTCTGTGTACTTTTGTAAATTTTGCTATCGCGATTGTAAATGCCTACCAACGGCGTCTAAATAAATGACATTTATTTAATATAAATAAACTTTGATAAAGGGTTTCTCATTACTATTTGATCATTATTCATGTTCACGGCTGTCTCTAATTATCGCTATTAGAATCTAATAATTTACGCATTAGTGACATCTTATCAGCATATTGCAGGATGCACACCAATTACGCTGACTGTTAATATCGCTAGTGATGACTACCATTGGATTGCAATTAATTAAGTCCTAATAACAGATATTATATCAGGTAAGAATGTTTCTACTTCATTGGTCATTCATGAACAAAATTTCTATCAAAGCGTTGTCTGTATCTCTACAAGTCTCCTTTTTTCAAAACAGTTAAGTACAGTTAGGAATAATTAAGGCGGAGTTGCACCATCTTACTTTAACTTTGACAAACGTCAGAAATCAGTCAAACTCCAAACAAAAAACACCGGTTATTGTTATAGTTACGGTTAAAGTAAGTTCAACTCAGCCTAAGTCTTGAAATTCAGAATATCTCCAATCTCCATGCTACAGTTCATAGTACACTAAAGTTAGCTATGCATGCTATGCATGCACGAAAAGTGGCTGCACATTTCCCGATGCACAAATACGTTATACGTCACATTCGTGAGCTAATTACGTCATTAATCTGCTCCTCATCCTCAATGGCGCTCCTGCATTTATTCCGCGATTTAATTGCCTCATGAGGGTTTCAAGCATCAGCATACAGTTTAGCACACACGAGCTCTCCACAGAAACTGCACCCTAATTATCCTGCCTTCAAAGAGGGCCGCCAATTTGCAGAGCGCACTCACAAAAACTCTAATTAAGGTAAATAATGTTTATAATTAAAATAACACTCGTACCTCTCAGCTCAAAGCGAGATTCCGAATAGCTGATGCGTGTAAAGACCACTTCAGTTTGTGAGATATTTTTTTCGTTTAACGTATCTTCCTGTAGGGTTGCCGTTTTGACTGTGGAATATAACCTTTTTTTTATGAAGAGCCAAAACGGTGGGGCTGTGAGTGTTCTAATTAACAGCGTCAGTGTGTAAGTTGATTAGGCGTCGTCTTTGCAAAATTTACTCTAGATCTATTACGTTTTCATGACTAAAGATGGATCTAGATGGGATTAAGGAGAACGGCTACCATATTTTTTTCTCTTCCAATTCTGAAATACGGATCTAAAAATTAATAAGTATTCATGTTTTTTTTTACGAAATAAAGTTATTTGGAATTTTGATATCATGAAGCACTAGGAGTACGTTTTATGACATGCCATAATAACAAGAGTTAGATAATTATTAATATAGAAGTAGTGGTTGAGATGGCATAAAGTAACGAATACTACCTAAATAACTTAACCTACACATCTAAATAAATAAATAATAAATAAATTTATTCAATTAAACATTTGGATCTAACAAGGGGTGAACCCTGACACCGAAACTAGTAAAAAAATACTGTATTTTCAGTGTCAGTGATTCCTCGACATTTGTGGGCTAACATAAAAATATTTAAGTTTTACATGAACATAACTAATTTAATTTAAACTGTTCATAATTCACACAGCATACACAAGACAATTACTTAATTACTGGCTTCTTATTAACTGGCTTCGTAGCAAAATGCAGTCTAATATTATGAACGAAGCTTTTTAGCAAGCGAGAAGCAAACTCGAAGTAAAGTCATTTAGTCAGAAATCACTTTACTAGCAATAATTAACTTTATTTACATTTCGCCGCCAGGCAAATGCTGTACCCCTTTTAAAGAATGGGGCACACTGAGAGCACATTAAATTTAAAAAGTCGCTACTACAAAAATGTATCACTAAATACATAGTTTAAATACAAACTATGATATGAAATGGGTTACAGAAGAGAGAAAGGTGCTGAATCTGTTTGTATTTAATATCTTGTTACCACATTCTAAGAAATAAATGTTTTCATTTGATTAGTTTCATACATGGGACTGTTTCGATAACATAAAAACAAAAATACATTTTCAACCGACTTCAAAAAAGGAGGAGGTTCTCAATTCGACCCGTATGTTTTTTTTTTTTTTCTATGTTTGTTACGCGATAGCTCCGCCAATTATGAACCGATTTGAACAAATCTTTTTTCAGCGTATAGGTAATATCTCAAGGGTGGTCCCATTTAAATTTAATAATAAAAAAAACAACCCCCAAGGGTGGAAAATTGGGGATGAACTTTTTTATACGCAATATCTCCGCCGATTATAAACCAATTAGAACGATTACTATTTTGTTGAATAGGTNAGCACACTGAGAGCCTACTAAATATATTAAAGACGGTAGTAACCAAATTTTCCAAAAATGTAATAATATAGTTCAAATGTAAAAATATTAACTAAGATGTAAAATTGGTTTTATGAAACTGTTTCAATATTTCATAGAGTAAAATACTAAACAGAAAAAAAAATTACCTTCATTTTACCGTAGCACAGGTTTCTCTCTCTTGAAACCTATTTCAGGCACCAGTCCCTCACACTTCAGGTTAGAAAACCTTGGCCTAATTTGTATTGTCTTTGTGTACCTTAATTTTGAAGGGTAATATTTTTTTTTGTTTTATTTTAAGTAAAGCAAGCCTCAGTACACCACAACCCCAGACAGTGGTTCCGTAGGAAGTGTAATTAAAACCATCCTTTACTGATTTATCGCGTCCACAATTTATTCCTTTATCTTATTCGGACCGCTAATATATCTTTATTCTGTGGAGCTCTCTGGATAAAATTATACTTTTGAATACAACATCCAACAGGGGTTGGATTGGGAAAGTCGTGTTTGTCATTCGAATTTAAACTCTACGACATTGAAGATAAAAGTGATGTGTCTAGGGTTTCTGCATGCTTGCAGAAATGGTGTTTGGAAGAATTTACGTTCTTTTTCTTCTCTATTTGGGAAAGGCTTGGTTTAACTCTTTATTCTGATTTATCACGAAAACGGTCGTCTTTTATTGGAATTGTAAATTATCACTTTACGACTGTGATACTCTTTGTATTAAAAGTTAAAAGTGATATAATATAATATCCGATTGCAAATATAAGAGTAAGATTCTAATCGATTAAAAATGTTTATCTGATAAACGATCTTATCCATTCATACCCATCAGTTTTAGTTGATAGTTTATGTAAATATTCCACTTAAGTTTCAATAATTAAAAAGTCAAAGTCAATCAAATTTGAGTATACCCTGCCTAAAAACAATCAGATCCATTGCGAATCGGCCTTAAATCAAAAGCGCGATTTATTAAATTTTTCATAAGCTGGTCATGTCGGGGCTCGATAAGATTAATAATTCACAAGTTTACGGTGTTTAGCTCAGTTGCATGCGCTGCTTATCGTTAGATCTCGCCACAGGACAATTAAATCAGCACAACTAAATAAATAATAAATAACCAAGAACCGCTGAAATTATTATTTCGCAGCTTTTATTGGTAAATAATAACGCAATTGTAAAACCAGTGATAGATTCTTATCAGTTTACGCGGAGTTCAGGATGCATGCAGGTGTTATCTGTGGTCGAGCGAGGTTGTCCTAAATATGCCTATTCACCTGTGCCTTGAAGGTGATGGAGACGTTTTAGTTCGGGAACATAGTGACATGCTGGCTATACTCCGTGTGCTGCGTTCCCGCTTGAATGTGCATCTACGCTGGGATCAGATGTCGGTAAGTATGGTGCAGTAAGATGCCAGTTTACTCGTGCCTTGAAGGCCATAGTGCTGTATCAATTGAGAAACACTGGCAGTACTCCCGGTCCCGAGTGTAAATGTATCTACGCGGGGTTCAGATGTCATCACGATGCACGGTGGAGAATGATACCAGTTCGTTCTTGCCTTTTAAGGTCTCAGGAATTGTACTTTTAGTTCGGTAGATAT
This sequence comes from Ostrinia furnacalis, assembly GCF_004193835.3. Classification (NCBI taxonomy): domain Eukaryota; kingdom Metazoa; phylum Arthropoda; class Insecta; order Lepidoptera; family Crambidae; genus Ostrinia; species Ostrinia furnacalis. The sequence continues at coordinate 101,668 of NW_021135191.1, forward strand.
AAGTACTAGCTGTTCTACCTACGCTGTGGTTCTGCGTGCAAATGCATCTACGCGCCGGCGGCACCATGTGACACCTAATATGCGTCGGGCACGCGACGCGGCGCACCACTAATGGGCTGCAACCAGTTAGCGCCGTTAAAGCCCGATTCCCCGATAAAGTGCGCTGATGAAATCGTCATTATAACATTGACGGCTGATTGAAATTGCTACTCAACATTTTTACTGCATGCAATACGTCCACATTCAACTTTATCTAGGAGTCATTCATGTGACATTGTGTCTGATTAAACAATATTTTTCTGCTATTTGAACAATTGAAGCGTTCTCTCAGGTGCTCTTGGAACCTCTATCCTGCTCTACTTTGTATAATTTGCGCTATGAAACTAGTGATACCTTTATGAACCATAGATGGTTCCCGAAATATCATCTAGTCTAGTTAGTTTGGTGTACTCGCTCTACATACTTGTACAAGTAGGAACAACTAACTAATTGACATCATTATAAATAGTTACTTCATTCTGTTTAAGTTTGTCATCCGTTCCAAAGCTAATTTGCATCCCCAGGCCGAATAACAAATCTGCATAAGTAGCAAACACACCTTTTGACTTTAGCAAAAAACGTAAAAACATGCATGTGTTAATTAGTTTGGAACAAATGAAAAACTTGTTAGTACCGCGGCCGACAAACGGCCGGGGGCGACGGCTGGAGGGTGTAATGACGGCTCGTATGAGTACCTGTTAAACACGAATACATTTATAACGCGTACTGTGTCAATGGAAGAATGGACAACATTTTTTACTGTGCACAACTGTGTAACTACTGCATTACTTTTATATAAACCATTACATTACTTTTTGACCTTTACCTAAAACTCCAGGATGATCTAGCATTTACTTACTTTACTTCTCAATTTTCTAGATTCAGCTCCGTTACAGTTCAGTGTTATAGAATATAGGTATTTTCAATCTTCTGCATCATGCTTTTATCAAAACAATACCAGTAATCTTGTTTATTAATATTAGAGGTTTTGTCTACAAAGTCTCACCTTTTACTATATTATACAGGAGCTGACACTTTGGCCTTAGTAAGTACGTTGGGCACTTAACTTACATACCTACCTTTACCTTCAGAGTAGAGTTGAAACCTTAACATTTTATAATGTAAGTTCATAATATGGTATGGAGCACTCGTTAAAAAGCGCAAGGCATTCGATTTCAGGCCTGAAAACTCACGATGGTCAATTGCGGCGACAGTTCCAGTACAATGCCTCGTACTTATTGAGCACATATTTGCCCGACAACGGCCCATTAATCAATTTTTGCATTTTTAATTCGACCCTCATTATTTGCCCGTGAATTTCATTCCCACTGTTGTTCCACCATTTTAAATTTTAAAGCGACCACCCAAAACGCGTTTCCAAGTAATTTACAATTTATCACGCTCGCCGGCAAATGAGCAAATATTTTTCGTTTGTTAAGCCACTTGTAATTAATATAATATGGCAACATTCAAACTGCGGTTGACTATCCGATTTTATTATAATCAAATTTCCGTTTCGGTTTTGCAACAGTCTGAACTTTCAGTTTGTAACAGAATAACTGAGTAACGTTGGAAATACATGGGAGCAGTTTTAAAAACAAAGCCAGATTAGACAACAAAAAGTTTACAGACGAGCAACTAAAACAAAAGAATAAATGAGTTTATAACAAGTGAACGACGATGAATTCGAATCCTCTTCGCTCGTTACGCACTATTAGACCACTATTTTACATCAATAAGGGTAACTTTGAAAGGATGACGTCATTAGCAACCGCTCCTTACCTTTTCAATCAATCAATAAACAACCTTTCATGGCTGTAATAAAGCTGTTACATATTTTTTAAAGTACTAGCATAAAACGTAGCGCTGCAACATTTAATAAAACGCACCGGTACACGGGTCCACTCGGCTCGAGCACTATCGCGTCGCTTCAAGTGCCCTGAACAGAATTGCTGAAGCGTAAACTCGTCGCCACTTGAAATATGATCTTCATGAAATTGTTAGGAGATCGATTTACTGGGAATTATTAATGGGAATATCGCTTTCAAAACAACTATTAAGAGCTTTGATTGATATTATTGATTAACAAATTAGGTACTCGATTTTTAACTAAGAACCTAATTTAAGTGTGGGCGTAAGTTGTAGCCTAAATGTGTATTATTTTTTTTGTTATTTATAATATTGGATTGAGCTATTTCTTAATTCTTTAATTTTTCTATCATCGTTCAATTGTTTTAAAATCATAATTAATATGCGGGAAAAAAGAAAGATGAAATTATAGAGGTAAAAGAAAGTTTTCAGCGAAATAAAACCGCGCTACAAAATGCGACTGTCATAAAACGATGATACTTGTACGTCCGCGCACGTTCGCGCACGAGTAAATATTAAACGATCGTGTAACCGTTTTTAGCTTTACATTTACGCGCGTAATTGATAAAGGACGCCCGTGACATGCAGTATTTACGGGGTTTAAAAGCCGGGCCGTTTAAACCGGAATTAACCGGGCGTTTTTCGCGTGCCCTTTTCGAAATGCTATCTGCTTTTTAATAAATCGATTGAATATTAATAAAGATGCGCTGGCTTTCTGGTAATGGTGAGGCATGAGATAGCCGTCGATGCGGGATACTAAAAATAAAACAAATGTGTACATGCAACTGCAGGTAATCGATTTACCTTCAGAAAGAACAGATCAAAATTAAATTAGAGATGTGATTAGACATCTTATACTTATTGCTCATCTGGCTTACCAATTCTCATATTACAATCATTAATCTTTCCAGAACTCACCATCGTACATTTTGTTCTCTACTGTATACGTTCATATACGTGTAGATCTGATGATAGATTGGACTGCACATCAAGCTAAGACAGTGGCATTAAAAATGGCAACTGTAACGTATGGAGAATATAATATGGATCAAAAGCTAACGCACTTGAGTTTGCCGCGCCTTAGCAGTTTCGTAAGTAAAGGCAAGTTCGGCTAACGCTAAATACCTTAATAATCATGACAACTTGTTTCAACGTGGGCACAATGCTAACTAGTCCGTGGAAACTTTAATACCGAACCACAAATGTAATAAATGCATTCGCGCATTTTAATTTATTCAAAAGTGAGCGTTATTTCGATCGGGCTAAGGTCGTGAAACAATAAAGGGGCTGTATGTGTAACGTTGTTAACATACACAAACTTGGTATAACTTGAAACTGTCAAATTTGTTTAGCGGTGAGGGAGGCTCAAAGTTCGGGCAGCGCCTTCGGCGTATAACTAAGTGCTTACTCGCCTACAACTAAATTGTTACATTTGTGTTGTAAAATTAATGCAGCGATTTATGTACGGTGATTAAAGTTATGGTTCGTACGTCCCTGCTGTTATGGCTTTATTGACTATTTACTACATACCTATATCATGTTTGAATTTGTGTTGTTTAGGGGACGTCACTATTTTAGTACGATAGTAAAATGTCTGAGAAAAGTGTTCTTTTTTTATCTTCCATAAATGGAAATTAGCGTAGCTACATTTCAATGTATGTATACCCAACTGTAAACAATCTTCTACGTCAGGATGTGCGCATCAAGGTACGTAAATACCATCTATTCTATAGCATCTTAAGTGGTTGGAATAGCAATTCTTTGCTCCAAAAATGTGTAAGTAGTCTATCTATATCTAATATTATGTATGTAGGTGTAAGTCTCCGAAGATTGTTCCCTCATTTCCTAACACAGCAACACCAATAACTTCAAAATTAAACAGCCAAGTGTTCAATTAACACAACACAAGCTTATCGTTTGTTTGCGGACTAGGAAACCTCTCAGAATTAGCAGAGTTGCTCAGCAGCAGGGTCGTGTTACACAATAGGCACTCCAACGGATTCGCTGGTCAAAGTTCAAGAGAAGCCCCGCAGGTGTGACCCGGCTAATTATAATACAAGAAAAGAACGTTATTCGAGACATGACGTTCGAATTTTGAAATATTTTTTTTAAATCGCGTTCTTTTTTAGCCATGAAATAAGTAATTAAAACTCCGCGGTAAATCAAAACAGAAATGGTTGGCTTCTTGGAGACCGGGAGTTATTTTTAGGAGCAAAAATGTTTTATTTTTCTTAAACTTGGCTTTTATTTTTGTTTTTATCTACCTACTTCCGATTATAGAGTTTTGAAAACCGAGTCAGTAAAATACTAAACCTACACTTGTTATTAATTTATTAGTTCACCTGTCCAATAAGTATTTTAGTTTTTCGCTTTATAAGAAAAAAAACTTTTCAACACCCTTGAAGTGTTGCACAACAACCACAACTTTGCTACAAAAATAACTACTGGCTATTGCATAAGCTCATAAATTTAAGCACCTATTTGAGCTAAAGTTACAAGTATGTTGCACCCTTTCGAACGGTTAGTACTACGTCGATGGTAACGACTTACGACCGTGCTTTTTTATCGCACCCTTTTTGTAAGAAAACCCATAAAATATTGTGAACATTTCGACACACCTGCTTCTTATAAAATTATGGGCCAGTCGATTTCAGCTTATGTAGCTCCATATTGAGTTTTTTGAAACGAAAAGGTACACTTGTATTTGAATTATAAGTACTAAATAATCTTTCAACTGACTGCCCATAAAATATAAGTTATTGAGCACGATTCAGTGGAACTATGATAAACGCATTGATAGTTGGTGGAAAAGTTTAAGCAAGGTTCAATAGACAAGCCCGAGTAAGATTAGTCTGAGTCCAGCTGTAGTAGACTGAGCTACACTACCTAATAATATCTAAGATTATCATATTTGATTACCTAATGTAACAAAATTTATGACAAAATCAGCCATTTCATTGTAGGTTGGTACTATTAATTGATGATCTCAATCCGTTATTGATACTATAAATACTATTCAAAATGACCTAAAATTCCTTAACGCGAATGAAATAATAGCGCTATAAGGGTGATTCCTCACTGCCATATTTCATGTGCAAGTTCGGCAGTTAGCCGCGTTATGGCGCTGTTAACACGTGCTCGCGCTCTATATTGTTTCAGCTCGTCTAACTAAATCATGGGGAAAGTGTGAAGCGGGAAATTCTTGGTGGTATGAAAATATATAGGTTTTACCTTTATTTCAACGTAAAAATAATAACTACACCTACAACAGACGAGAGAAGTATGTTTCTGAAGTATGTAATAATAAAATATATTTAAAATATCTGAAAGGTAAGGCAGTATTGAGATCAAAATGTGTTCTCATGTTCACAAAGCTAATCACAATTTACTGCTGACAAAACCCCGGAAAGTACAAATGACGTAGAAGTATCCGAAAATCTCCAACGTAATGGCCAAAAATGAAAAAGAAGCACCAATATTTTCCGTTAAGCTCGGATGCGCGCCAAAACGTATTTACGCCGTCGCGAAAAAATAAAGTTGTCTATGGTTTATCAACTGCTTGCGCGCGACACTTGGATAGATGGCGCGCGTGTGTTTGGCGGGAAAATTGGTAATCTAATTAATGGTTGCATCTTCTTACATTTTTATTTTTAACAATATAAACTAATTTACGTGGCATATTAATTTTGCTGGTTTCTTCTTAATTCTGCTCTCTTTAACTTAGTTTCAATTGTTGTTTTCTTGACTCCATTTGAATTAAGTTGACTTTTGACGAAAAGTTAAGAAATCTTTGTGATATTCATTCATTTATTTTGAGTTCAGACTAACGAACCGAATTGCGTTCCACAATAAAGACAAAGTAACGTAAATTGTATTACTGCAACCCTCTTCAAAGTTTCAGTGGATACTTTATAAACATGTAACAAAGAACTAAATTCTGATGTTAGTCACAAAGGAGGCATGTAGCGTCGGCTCTTGACAAAATTTTCATAGGAGAGGTAAAGCGTCGCCCGGGGCGACAGCGGGCCGCACTTGAGACCACTTTGTAGCATTAAACGGGCCAGGGACGGACTCGCCTGCCACTGGACGAGAAAGGGACTGAGAACGTTACTGTGAGTGTATTTTGATATGAAAATTCTCGAACTAAAATTATCACATTGTGACCTACGGTTTGTGTTATTATATTCTTTTGATGCTTATTGCTTCATTAAAAATATACGTTGTTTAGAAATAACTTTTTGATTAATATTTTGCACTGAAACTCAACATTTTTCAATTCCATTTCATGTGATACGTTCATGTTTCAGGCTAACATAAATTAAAATTATTGTTCTTTTTTTTAATTTTAATGCCTATTCACCTATAGCATTAATTAAATTAACGGAAAGTGAGTGACTCTTATTAAATAACTAGCTTTCCGCCCGCGGCTTCGCCCGCGTGGAATTTTGTCTGTCACAGAAAAACTTTATCGCGCGCGTCCCTGTTTCAAAAACCGGGATAAAAACTATCCTATGTTCTTTCCCGGGACTCAAACTATCTCTATGCCAAATTTCATCAAAATCGGTTGCGAGGTTTAAGCGGGAAAGCGTAACAGACAGACAGACAGACAGAGTTACTTTCGCATTTATAATATTAGTTGGGATTGAGTATCAATGTAGTTAGGGTAAGATTGAAGAAAAAAGTAGAGTGACATAAATCCATCTACTTTTTGCTGCTGCCCTCCGGTTACTGTACAAGTTGGAATTTGATATTTCAAACGTGCACAGTAACGTCTTACGGCTGTTCCGTTCCGTCTCTTCTTTAAAGAAGTCTCAGTGAATAAGTGTAGTGGAGCGTGAGCGCTTGACAGTATCATATCTCGCGAGGCGAAGGGCGGGCCAAATGAAACTTTATTGGGCGGCTTTCATTTGTGACGGACCCTACTGCCTGACAAAGAAAAGTAGTCGGGATGTTTCTCGTGGATGTGTCCACTTTATACTTGGGAACTTATTTTGGTGGTATTATGAGTCATAGACAGATGCTTTTATTATAACCAGTACATTTTAGAAAATTTTAAGAATTAATACAGCCATAGATGAAACAATCCCAGTTTTTGTTCTTTTTCAACTATAGAGGCCTACTATCAACAATTTTCAACTATCATATTGTTACTTACATTTTGGATTTCTTTGTATTGTAATAACGAAAGCTTTTAGTGTATTCTGAAACTATAAGTAACACAACTCACGGGCAAAAGCTGATAAGAGTAATCTTATTAAAATTTATTCAAATTATAGGTAACTATAATTTGAATAAAAATGGATGATAACAACAAGAGTTAATCAAATTTTCTGATGGTGTGTTAGGTAGGTACTATTGAAATATAATACAAATACCTATTTAAAATGTTCACTATTATTTTGCTCACTAGTAGGCAACATATTTCATAAGTTTGTCATACACTTCAAAAATACCTCCAAAGCGCAATGCACGGGCGACTGCATTCACAGTAAGCGCGCGACTTTTGTCGTCCGGACTCCGGACGCCCGACTACTCCGGACACGCCGGCAATGTCGCGTACAATAGCGTCCGAGACATATTCCAACTTTGCAAGACATTCCCTTAACTTTGAAAGACTTTATGATGTGAATGTCGACGACGAACGATGTGGAAGAATTTGGAATTCTATCAATTTTGTAGATTTATTCTTTAGCATCTCCTTTGCAAATTTTTCTTCTTTATCATTGTATGACCTAATTTTAATGATGATTCGTGTTTAATGTTTTTACAATACAAGTCATGACTTATAGGCTTCGTTCGTTTCAGCCGAAAGACGTCCACTGCTGGACAAAGGCTTACTACTAGATTATTTCTAATTATTTTGAAAATTCCAAAACTATCATATAATTTAATTTTTGATCAATTCAAACAAAAGACGTCTCCGTGATGCAATAAAATTAATTATGATGACTGACACTATAGCACCAAAAAGTAATCTATTTTATAAAAGCGAAAGGTCACTGATTGACTGACTCACTCATCACGAAATCTCAGAAACAAGTGCTAGGAGTCTCAAATTTTGCATGAGGGTTCCTTTTAGAACATAGGTGCTCACATATGAACGGATTTCACAAAACTCCACCCCTAAACGGGGTTAACTGAAAATCATATCATTGTGTAAGTAAGGATATCAAATTTAGAATCTCATGATAAACTCAAATCGATACAAGTTGCCAATAAAATTATACCAACAATAACCGCCGCTTTCCCCGCCTCCACGCGTCCGAGCCGTCCCCAAGTTCCGGTCACTATAATAAAGTTATTTCTTCTTTCGATAAAGTCGACTTTGTCCAGCGATAAATTACGACGCTCGGAAGTCCAAATATTGGCTTAACTTGAGCAACGTTCCGGGTTTGATGCGAATAACATGTGTTGCTACAAAAAGCGGGATGTTGTGTAACTATGTTTTCCTTTGTAATGAATGTTGGGATTGTAATGGCCTTTGTGATGGTTCAAATTAAATAGCTCTGATGTCTTTTTGCTCTTTGATTACAGATGATAATGTATTTAGTACGTGAAATAAATTATCAAATTCAAGGTTTTATTAATGTTTAAGATTTAGGGCTTGTTCTCACGAAGAATTTCCGTTTTTTTAGCAGGTTAATGTGTTTTAATATTAACGTTCACACGGACATCCCGCTTGCAGTATCCCGTAAAAACCAAACCCGTTCGAATTTGTAGTTCGAACAGTTCGAATTACAAACAACTTATGAGATTTGACGTGTGTGTTCACATGACAGTCCATCCTGTATCACTGGATCCATAACTTGAGATCTTTATCAAATTGATTTCATTTCTCGTAAATCTTTAACAATTGGTGTAGAAAAAGTATATTTTTAAAAAGCCTCTCATAGCCTTTGTTGGACGTTATAACATTAAACATAAAACGTTTTCTCAAAAAATATCATTTTAAATGGCTTACCTTTTTCACTAAACAACAGGTTATTTTTCTTTGTAGCGGTTCGAGTGAAATTGGTCTACGAGCGCGGTCGCGTAGCGGACGGCGTAGTCGGCTACGGCGTAACGGTTCGTAGACTTAACAACGGCATGACACTCCGTAGTTCAAATACGCTAGCGGTTAAATAAGTAAGTTTTAAAAGACTGCCAAAAACTAAGGTGAAGTAAATACGATAACCAACTACAACAATAAAATAATTGTTGTAGTTTGAAAGTCGTAGTAGGAGTAATAGAAACTCATTGTTATTGATTTCAGTATGAATGTTTTGAAGAATTTTAGTATGAATTAGTCTATTAATTTTATTAGTATTTCTAATAAAGTGTAAAACATATTACGCCTCTGAAAAGTTTGGTTAATGTTTTGATAAAGTAGGCAGTAAATACATAATAATATATCCATGATCCATCCGTACATACTCACAAAGTCTCGTATACGTAATTTTATGTAATTTTTGTGTAAAGATTATGGTGCCATACTTTTATTAAATTATCTCCAAGAATACCCGTTTGCTGCTGCGTCAAATAAACGGAATTATCGATTGTTTATTCTTTTCAAAAATCTTCTCTTTCATTTATTCCCGTGTCAGCTCTAATAGCGACATGGCCCGTTGTTTGCGGGAGATATCCCTGTATCTGATGGCGCGGCACTAATGCCGTATGAATGAAATTTACTGTCAATATCTGAGGCCCGCATGCGGCTTTGTGACGCAAACTGTCCTCTTTTATACCAGCCATTATTCCTCTTTTTATTTTATTTCCCTTTGCATTTTTCAACGTATTTATTTATGAACGCGAACCTTTTACTACCCTTTGGTTTTGGCGGATAGTTTTAATTGATCCAGTCTTATTTTAGTGCTGGCTGTTAATATTTAAAGTTGGTAGAATTAGCTTTTATGTAAAACGTTGAGCGATGGTGAATGATCTAGGCTTGTAGCGGGAATACTACAGAGATGTGGTGAAATAATAAAGACTGCTAGTAGGTATAGGAATACTTATACAAGAGGCTGAAAATTAACGATTTAGTTACATGAAATTTCTATTTACTGCCTCATTCAAAATTTTCAGGCACCTAAAATGCTAATCAAGGGCTATTGAGGAGTTAAATTCTGTGGTAAGATATCATTATGAAAAAGTAAGACTTATAGTAGGTACCTACTAATTCTCAATTTTGTAAACCCATAGAACTACAACTGATAATAATAATAATCGGATGTTAGTTTTGGCAAACCAAACTGTGTTCATAATACAAAATCTGTACTTTTCGTTTGCTTTTTATGATAAATTACAGTTACGTTTGCCAAGGAGCAACAAGAGCGCCGGCACCGGCCGGACGCACTGTCCTGCATATTAATCACCGCTCGCGGCGCCATCTGCCGGACGGTGGTCGCCGCTCTAAATTAAAATATTTGGGACTCCAAAACATGCAACATTTGCTGCTAATGTCCGGCCCCTGTTAATTCGCCTTCTATTATAATATTAATAAGTTTAACTGCTCGTTTTGTATTATCTAATGGTCAAATGTGCTTCCTATTATTTTTTAATTATTATTTTTAGTAAGGTATTTTAAAAAATAAGCATTTGAAAATCTAGTTTTGTAATCCATTCAAAAAGCTAAAAATTCTGCGTTTCCTGGTTAGCTTCAGGTCACACCACATAATATTATCTATTGACAGAAATAGGTACCGTAGATGTGCAACTGAGCACATAGTAGGTACTCACTCAAGTAAATCAATGAGGAAATTCAATGTTGTAAGAATGTTCAAAACGCATTAACTTTTGCGAAATTCAATTCAAATATCCCACAGACGCCAAACCTCCAAACATCTTTTGCTGCTTTCCGCAAATGCCCACCCCGGGACGCATTGTCCCGTGTTACAAATGGATAGTGGCGGACCGTTAGTCCCACGTGATAAATTCATTTTTGGCTAAGGTTTAATTTGTTTGCCGCATTCATAAAACGCCATTTCTCATTGAACAGATTACCGAGATTACGAATTCATTAGGGAGGCCATATCTTCGCTCGGAGGGACCCTAATTGAAACCGCACGTGTAGTGTGTGAAAATGATTCCAATTTATGAAGGTAAGACAAAATGTGAAGTTTAATTTAATTAGCGATTACGTGGAGCAATCAATAACTTGAGATCGCAAAAAGATCAATCTGTTAGCTACTGATTTTGCATTTGATTGAATGAGCATCTAGTTAGTGCCATGCACGTAATATTGAATGATTGAGGGTCAGTAGGTAATAGGCTTGAACTTTAAATAAAATCTAAACTTTAAGGCTGAGTTGCACCACCTAACTTTGACCGTAACTTTAACGATAAACGGTGTGTTTTTTGTATGGAGTTTGACAGATTTTTGACGTTTGTCAAAGCTAAAGTAAGATGGTGCAACCCAGCCTAAGATATGATGTTGATTTCCTGGTCATGTAAGTGTAGAAATTTTGGTAGCTCAATGTAGAAATCATCTCGAGGCTTAGGTTAGTATATTAGGTTTGATTCCCAATATTTTAAATGATACCTATTAACAAGTTGACCTAATTAAAGCGTGTTAAAAATCATAGTATTAGGTAGGTAGTTCCTTGATTCTTGACGTTTTATGTTTTGTTTGGCACGATGTACCTATGTCAAGTAAGTTTTTAATTTATAGCAAGTTTGAAACTGATTCGGTTTTTGTCTTACCCATCTTAGAATTCCAGTGTCAACCTCAAGTAATCCGGGCCGCTCACTCAAGTGTCCGGATTCCGACCGTGTCCGGGACAGCGGAGCCGCAAGCGCGGGAATTAATTGCGGCGCGCGTCTGAGGTGCGCCGGACCGGACGCTGTTTGCGAACGATGCTGTTAATATCGGCTTGACAGAGTGGGTGGTTTGGTTTGCAGCATTAGTCATAGAAATGTATACTAAATGTGTGCACTATTGATACAAAGTAAAATCAATGCAGCCATTAAAGCCGTCAAGTCTACAGTATGTATATCTATCAGCGCCTGAAACTATCATATATCACAGCGCAGACACCAGAAATCAACCGTGAATCACCAGAAAAATTGTCTCATCGACTGATGTGTTCGGATTCCCATAATTATCCGAGATAATAAGACTAAGACTACAAGCGCGGGCTTTATTGCCGAACGCGTCCGTCAATCTGATCCTCAACTCAACCTTGGCTACCAGAGGTAAGTGGTTTTCGATATTTCTTTTATTAGAATGTCAAACAAACTATTTCTATACTCTGCTCTATTCGACGAATTTCCCAGATGTATTGTTTGAATCCCATCCCAACTAATATTATAAATGCGAAAGTAACTCTGTCTGTCTGTCTGTCTGTCTGTCTGTTACGCTTTCCCGCTGAAACCTCGCAACCGATTTTGATGAAATTTTGCAAAGAGATAGTTTGAGTCCCGGGAAAGAACATAGGATAGTTTTTATCCCGGTTTTTGAAACAGGGACGCGCGCGATAAAGTTTTTCTGTGACAGACAAAATTCCACGCGGGCGAAGCCGCGGGCGGAAAGCTAGTTTATTTATAAAAGACAGGTAGATATTTGACCGCAATCACACCTGATGATTTCCGTAAGCTAGTAATTCTTTAAATCATTTTGGCTTTTGTACAAAACGGTATTTAAGTAATTTTACAATCTTGTATAGCTAAGTACTTATTGGTACAAAATCTCAACCAGAACTTGGGCTGCAGGTCTAAATCGGCAACAGTCGGGATAAGCGCCCCTATAATTTGGGCGGATTATCTCGCGACGGGCGGGAAGCCTGCGATTAGTCGCAGTCGCGAGACGCTTATCGTCGCCAGCGCTGCCAAGAATACTGATTACCCACCTTTATTAGCTATGCGGGTAGGTGAGGAATTAGCCGACTGAGTATTAATGGCTGAATGCGATTATTGGGTTCTTGAAAGGTGAGTTATCAAAATTTTTATAAGGAATAAAGTCATCACGGTTCGGCAGGGTACCTACCTAGTACCTACAAGTTGTTAGGATAATTAATAAAATTGCTCATATTTTACAATGACTAATAAATAATTTCAATAATAATAAAACTAGTTAAATGCAATTTAGTTTTTTAATTAATTTAAAATTAAAAATTACATTATTTTCAATTAATTTAATTTCTATAATATTAGATATCGCTCTGTCAATTCACTCACTCATTCAAGTTCTATTACTCACTCGGTCGTTCACTTTATTGCAATTCGATCACCGGACAGTCAGTCGCTATCCAACCTCCGTCGTGAACAGACGTCTCGAGGAAAGTTTGTGAATTGTTTTAAAGTGTTTGTTGGTGGAAATACTGCTCGAGCAAACCAAGGTTAGTTATTTTTTTATAAGGAATATTATTATATTAGAGATTGTTTGATTTTTGTCGTTATTTTTCTTTTTCATTAATAAATAATTTAATTAATGAATAAAATATGTATAATTAATAATAATTGATTTGGTGATACTTATTATTGAAGCCATAGTCGTTTTATTTCGTTCGTTCGTTTCAGCCACATAGCGTCCACTGCTAGACAAAGGTCTCCCCCAAAGATTTCCACGACCGATTCTACGCCGCCGGTTTCCAGGCACCTCCCGCGACCCCCACCAGATCATAGGTCCACCTAGTGGAAGGCATATCCTTACTACGTCGTTCGGCTCGATACATACTCGTCGATAGTCGTTTTTGTTCCTAATATTGATCAAAACTCAACTTGTCAGCCAAAAATATAAATCCAGCATTACGCGAAGATTTTGTTCAGTTTGTTGTTGCGAACTTAACCTGGCATTTAGTTTTAACCACCATTATAAAGGAATGAGTTAAAACATTCTTGGAATTCCATGAAGAAGGCCAATGACTTATGTTACCAACTTGAGTTATTAATCAATAGAGGCCATAACTTGGGTAGGTGTATTAAGACAACACGTGGCAAAGACAGGGGCCGGTCCACACCCGGGCATGGACCGCAATTTCTGTGGTTGCCTTAACAACACAAGTGTGAAATACTAATTACTTAACGCATACTAACACGTAAAGGACCAAATGTTAAACACGCGTTTAAATTTTTGTTTAACCGCTTGAGTCCCAGACGGCATTAATTAATGCCATAACAATTGATTATCTATTGTGTCTAGATTCGCGGGCCTTGAAGGATTAAGGCCCAAAATATTTTTCTTATAGGTAATTCTATTATCGAGTTTTTTTTAACATTAATAATGGTGTGTAGACTCAAAATAATAGCTCTCTTAAAAAATATATTACGAGTATAGGCCATTCCATGTTATCATTCAAACAAATCTCATCTCAGTTATAGGATACTAAAATATTCTTAAGCGAATGGCGAATCTTAAAATATGCAATTAAAAACTCAATTACGACAATAAGAACTAGAACAGCGCCGTCCATTTCGTTATCTTGTGATGCATTATGGAATAAAATGTGAGTTAAGAGTCAAGTTTGCACAATAAATAATTGTTTCCCGAGACGTAATTGCCGTAATTTCATGAATAATTACCGCCACAGAGCAATTAAATAAATTACAGAAGGAGTAACGGGCTCTTTCGGCCTTAGTTTAAAGTTGGGGCGCGGTGCAACACGAAACATAAGTCTGCGCTCACCATACTATAATTTTAAAGTAATTGTTGCTAAATATGGCGAGAGAAAGCCTTACTTTTGTACATTATTCACTAAATATTTATTATTCACAAAATACTAAAATAGTTTTGGATTGTAAAAGAGATAAAGGTACCTACCTTGTGCCAAAAAAACATTTTTTAAGTTGTTTATAATTAAAGTTTATGAAGTAAATAATTTAGTTAATTTTGGAAGTTAAGGCGTAAGTTTAAAAATCTCTAAAATCAGAATACAAAAAGCTCACTGGTATCAACTTTGTAGCCTCTCTACAATTTTCTTTCCCAACAGAATCTGAGCACGTAACGGCAAATCGTGGCGCGGTCGCGCTGAAATTTTAAAAAGAGAATCGCCGCTCTCATACGCGATATGGCTCGCTTCCAAACACGGGGGGAGGGGGGAGCGGCCCCACATGGCCAGTTAGTTACGCCGCGAATTATAGGGGCCATTACGATTCATTAAGGCCAGTTAGGCTTAACCCTGTGTTTACCCACGCACACAGCCGCCCGCACCCGCACACTCTCAACCCGTTCGATACATTGTTCCACGCGCGGGATAGAGACGACACGAGAGGGCCACAGTTTCAAATTTTAAGCTACGGAATTGTGGGTGTAATTAGTGGCGGTCGTAACGAGCTTAGGGTCTTGGGTACCGAAGTGTGAATTTTTGATTTTACTTGAGGTTGCTTGGGCGAAAAAATCGCGGCGATGTTTTACTGTTTTCCGCTACGAAATCTCGTAGCATGCTACGGCTACGACTTTAGTGTCGTTTTTCATTGGCTTCCTGTGATATGTTTAACTGGTAGATAATGATCATAATTAACGAAAGTGACAACGTAGTAATTTTCTAAAAATCACATTTATTTTACTGATTGGTTGAAGCAGTATAAACAATATTTTAACCATCCGTTGATTATGTCAGCTCAAATATCGTTTGGTCGAGCTAAGCAATATTTGATTATTTGTTTACATGTAACCATCGTGCATTTATGACGGCTATCGAGCGAGGCTCCAGGTACTTGGAAGTGGTATTTTATGCGTATTTGGAGTCCTGCCAGTATTGACACTATCGCGTCGGCTGCTCGCTTTGCCAGCGGCGACCAACGCGCCATCTGTTTAATACAGCGTGTACCTACGGTAGCGGAGAATCTGTACATACAGTAAATGTAGTATTTATTTTAATTGGCTGGAATTAGGAAAAATAAATTAAGGTAATAATCACAGGCTTGTCATTTGATGAGTGCAACCACTTTACATTAAGGTACAAGAGTAGTATTTAATTAATTTGACTCCTGTTTTAAATCATAAACGAATAAGTGACCTTAGATTTCAGATTAGAAAATGATGTAAAATAATTTTCCATTTTAGTTTTATTTCGAAAGTTGCAACTACACAAAATACCTAACTATTTTTCTTAACTTTCGTTCAAATAATCATGCATGTATTGAATGGCAAAATATTACAAATTTGGAAACAGAAAGTACTGCTTTGGAAAATTCAAGCACATTTTCCTAAATTTCAGATAAAAACTCGCAGTTTCGTGTGTGCACAACCGTTTAGAACAGTTTATTCGCGTCCAACGATATGGATAAACTAAAAATACGCTACTAGATATTTGTAACAAAAATATTCAGCTGCAACTAGCTTCATAACCCGATCATATGGTCAGTCAAATCGAGCGTTCACGCGGCAACGTTTCTGATAGCACTCGCTCGTGGATTTTAGACTTTATTTGTTTATAAAATAGGGATATTTGGGTAGTTGTGTGTAATGTTGTGGATGCAGCATCTGCCAATTTGTAGCTCACTCCATGTCGCAGGTAAATAACCGACGAGCACCGTTTACCTATGCTTTTGACAGCGCTCGAGTGTAGCGCCGCGCAAACACACCGAGTGTTTGTCCGAACTATTTTCATGTTCCCCGCCTTTTTCTATTGCGATGATATTTTCATAAGGATTTATTACGGCAGCTGTTGGTTTTGCAAATACAAATAAGACAGGGATGATTTTATTTCCGCTACGCATCTATTTTCTTGAGGATTTATACTAAAGCTTGAGTTGCACCACATTATTTTAACCATAAGTATAACAAAAACCAATGTTTTTTGTATAGCTTAACAGACTTTTGACGTTTGTTAAAGTAAAATAAGTATAATCTTGGAATCTAGTAGTATATTATAATCTACACCTAAGTAGTATTATTTAAAATCAAACGTAATACCTTACTACTTTTATATGGGTTGTAACAACAATTTTATTTGCTTTGAAGATTCATGCATGTCATAGCCGAACAACTTATCGTTATCTATGTTATCGTAGTATCGATACTTCACTCAATTTTTCAAAAATACACTTGATTGAATTTTTATTTCCAAAAAAGTACCAAAATTTCCAATCTATCACTCTACCACAACCCAAACACGCGTAACACTTAATTACCGGACCCCTGTAAAAACTGATTTAACCCTCAGCGGCGCTCATTTAAAACCGTCCCAAGCAATTTATTTTAGCACCCAGACGCATTAACAAAAACCGCCGGTGGACGAAAGAAGTCCGAAAAAACACATAAACCGGGTGAACTAAGCCCAGCGGCTATCTAATAACATTTATTACTCGGCTTCCGGTCCCCAGCGTCCACTTCCGGAGCTGATAAACGGCGGCCATTTTTGCCGCCATATTTATTTATAGTCCGTTCGGCGATAATGTCGATGCGCGAATCGTTCATTAGGTGGGAAGCTGGAAGGGCTGGGATTTTTATGTTTGTGGTGATTGAAAATATATTTTAGATAGACCAGAATAGAATGAGTATAGGTACTTTATGGCACACAATACTATTTAAGCGGTCCTACTATCACTAGGAAGCAAGAAAAATTTGTTAAAAAAAATAGGTACCTTTTTAGTACGATTTGCCAAATAAAGCATCAGCACATAGGTAATGCGTATGTCGTTTATATTACGTTTTATTTTATTTTTATCATTTACTAACTGCCCTATAATAGGATATCGTTAACACATCTGAGACTCCATCATATCTTAATCCCATGGTCATTTACTTAGCTAGTAAGCTTTATTGTTGCAAAATTGAACTTATTACAACTACATTAGATATCAAAATGTTTATCTATCCATTACAAAGACTAAGATACAAACATCTTAATCTAAGAGGAACTTTTTCTTCTGCAGCGAAGCATCTATTAATCATATCGATGGGAACCGAGGAGTGTCGGAGGGATTTATGCGATCGCAGTTTTGCGCAGGCGACTAATGACTCTGATCACGGATATTAATCGCTCTCACGAGACTGCCACTGTGGATATTTTTACTGTTAATACATAGTAGTAATAGTTCGTGGTCATTATTACCACTCTCTCACTCATAAAATAGTTTGAATAGCTAGCCATCCAATAAAATAATATGTCTTTGCTCAATAATTACCTAACCACAATAATACAATAAATTGTCATGCATTATTAAATAGTTGCCTTACACTTTTTTTATACCAAGGCGTCAATATTTTCTAAATTCTACCCCTAAAAATTCTACCAGTGTGCCTTTAAATTATAAATTCTACACTGATGAAATCTTCAAATAATTTTCATTTTGCTGTAGTAAGGAAGTCCTAGAAACAGCTAAATTATTAACAAAATTAATATAATCGTGTCAGCCACAGGACGTCCACTGCTGAATATAGGCCTCCCCCAATGATATCCACATCGCCTGGTTGGTAGCGGCCCAATATAATTAAAATCCTTTTTTTACAATAAAAAAAATACAATAAAAACAGACAATTTAAAAATATCAGTTTAACGTTGATCTTTGTCCTTGCGGTAGTAGTTCATCCAATATTACTCCGAACCCAGCTTGATCTTCGCATAGATCCCCATTTGTACTTGATCTCGTTCATATTATAGCCCGATGTTGGTTTGAAGTGGACAGCGAAAGCCCGGTATAAATCGCAAGTCTGTTGGCGAGCCGGAGTCTTCTGTAGGGTCCCCATGCTTCAGGCGGAAAGTTTCTTATGTAAAATAGCATCACTCATAATTATATANGTGAAAACATATTTTATTAATGCTGACTACTTATAATAATTCAATGGATAGAATATACTTATTGTACACAAAACAGACACAATAAAAGATAATGCTAAATCGAAACGGCGCAATTTAGGCTACCCTATCACTACCAAGCGTTAAAAAAACAAAATAAATTGTTGCGTGATATTCGTTATTACTAATTTTTATCCAATTTTAAAAATATTTATTTTTTTACCATTTTTAATAGGTATCTATTTAACTACTCCTATAATAGGATATCGTTAACACATCTGAGACTCCATCATGTCTTAATCCCATGGTCATTAATTTACTTAGCAGCATACCATACTAAGCATTATTGTTGAAAAATCGAACTTATTACAACTACATTTAGATATCAAAATGTTTATCTATCTATTACAAAGACTAAGATACAAACATCTTAATCTAAGAGGAACTTTTTCTTCTGTAGCGAAGTATCTATTAATCATATCGATGGGAACCGAGGAGTGTCGGAGGGATTTATGCGATCGCAGTTTTGCGCAGGCGACTAATGACTCTGATCACGGATATTAATCGCCCTCACGAGACTGCTTCTGTGGATATTTTACTGTTAATACATAGTAGTAATAGTTCGTGGTCATGATTACCACACTCACATTCTCATTATTTTTTTTTAAACGCCTTCCCTTCTCATTAATTAGTGTAAATAGGTTGCCATCCAATAATATTATATCCCTTTGGTTAAGTAATTATTTCAATCACCTAACCACAATACAATTAATTATCATGCATAATTAAATACCTAGTTACTTTACACTTTGTTATACCAAATGGTCTATATTTTCAAAATTCTACCCCTGAAAACTCTGACAGTATGCCTTTAAATTATAGATTCTTCATTAGTGGATTCTTCAAATAATGTTTAGCTAAAAAAATCATGCATAATACGTCAAAGTCAAACAGCTAAATAATTATTAGGCTTGAGTTAAGTTGAGTTGCACCATCTTACTTAAATTTTTACAAACGTTAGAAATCTATCAAACTCCATACAAAAACACCGGTTATCGTTATAGTTACGGTTAAAATTAGGTGGTGCAACTCAGCCTTATAAACGGCTAATTATTACCTAACATGATTTTTAAAAATCTACTCAAGCGTGACGTAACGCGCCATTTCAACTCGATGTAGCACTGTTTTTATTTAAATGAAAGAAAATAAAAAATATGAGTCTAATTTTTTCTAATTATCTGTCTGACGGACAAATAATTGAAATTTTGTCATCTGGCCTATTACAACGGGCAATTTTAAAATATCAGTTTAACGTTCATCTTTGTCCTTGCGCTAGTAGTTCATCCAATATTACTTCCGACCCAGCTTGATCTTCGCATAGATCCCCATTTGTACTTGATCTCGTTCATATTATAGCCCGATGTTTGTTTGAAGTGGACAGCGAAAGCCCGGTATAAATCGCAAGTCTGTTGGCGAGCCGGAGTCTTCTGTAGGGTCCCCATGCTTCAGGCGGAAAGTAAACTAAAAACATAATAACAGTTTCTTATGTATTTCTATGGCTACTCACCAAGCCCAAGAATATGCATCACTCATCTAGAATACTTAAAATCAAAGTCAAAGATAAAATTGCATTTATTTAATTAAAACCGCCTAATTGTACCTTGTGTGTTCCTTTTCTTCTGTTATGTTATTTGTTTGGTGTGCAAAAAAGTGTATTTATTATTATTATTATTATTTTCTGAATGTCACATACGAGCAAATGGTCACGGTACGTGGAATTCACGTAACATGATAATTATTATTAGTATTTTTGTTTAGCAAAAATAGTGTGTGAATGAACTCATGATGTAATTATGCTTCTTGACTTATAGTTACCTATCTACTTTTTCACCAATATCACAATTCTGTAATCGGTAACCCCCTGCGCCTAGATATCCGCATTTTATTTGTCCATCTCACTAAGTTAATGCTTATCCTGATACCCTCTGCAATCATGGTCACCTGAGTTGCCCGGGGGACTGCGCCGCACACAAATCACGGCGTCTTCGGGCCACCCGGATAATCTGAGACGGACCGTTATAAATACAGGTTTAACTAAATGTACCTGGGAATATTACCGTGCCGGTTTGAACAACATTATATTGAATTCTAGTAGGTAGGTAAAGCAGTGAATAATTGTTGAATTTCAAAATACCAAAATACGGAACATGTCGCAATGATTTTCCTTCGATAGCTCTAAGGAGTACTTTAGTTACAATTTATATTTTAATGTTATTTGTTAGCATTTTCATGCAACAGTGTTTTTGCACTTTGTATTTTAAGGTCTGCTTTTGACGTAAGAAGTACATTTGATTACTCTCATTGATTTTTTCAAGTTATTTATGAGTACATTAATACCTATATGAGAATACTAATCGTTGTCTATTTCTTAAAATTAGTTCTAACAGGCGTATTGTCCTTGCTTCATAGGTATACTGTTGTCGTTGATAATAATCTATTGATAAATAGGTAAATGATTCGTCTAAGAAAACATAATTCTAGACTACAAATCTCTAGAAACTTGTGATTTTAATTTTATGGTGTTTTAAAAGCCTTTACCATTCATCTTATAGATAGTGGTACTATATCCCACCTTGAGTATTAACCGGCCCTTGTCCTTGCTTTGATTTGTTGGGTACTAGAGAAGATCCATTGCCGGCGGCTATTTTGGTCCAAGATTGAATCCGATGTAATATTGTTAAAAGGAAAATGATGATGTCGTTTTTGACCAAACAGGATAACAAACTTATCACAATTTAAACATTTTGTTTGTTTACTTAACTAGGGCTGAGTTGCACCACCTAACTTTGACTGTAACTATAACGATAACCGGTGTTTTTTTTGTATGAAGTTTGACAGATTTTTGACGTTTGTCAAAGTTAAAGTAAGATAGTGCAACCCAGCCTAAGTATTTATGTTATTGCTATTAGCAGTAAAAAAAAGTTTTTACTTCTGGAGTTTCCTTTTTGGCGATGGCCAAAGTGGGGAGTAGTGTAAATAAGCCATATCCTCAAATTGCCTCTAAAATATTAAAGAAAGTCATGCTCCATGTATCTGATTGAACATGGTGATGAAGTAGTAATTTGATTTTGCATATCATTTTAAAGCTTCGATATCCTAAAAGCAACTGAATCAGCTAAATGATAAGGACCATTTTTTGCGTTTTAAAACTGTATCATCAATTTCCCTACAAGAAAATTATAGAGAAAAGTCAATAGAGCGTCGTTCACGCCTGTCTGCCGCAATTTGTAACGGCGACGGCGGCGGCCCGACCGATCCATAATTAATGATAATATCCCGTTGATCCGGATTTTTCATCCGGTGAAAAAAACGCGGAAAAATAATCGCGGAAAGTCCTTAGTCATTTATGACGGCGGGTCGCACAGGGAAGCTGTGGAGTTGCTAAGGTTATTATAGTGTTTACATTGTCAGTATGAAAAGTTGGAAATTTTGCCTGAATATCGATGATTGAGAAAAATTCAATTCTTGCTAGTTTTGTTAAATATGTAAAAATGCAAGTTTGTTAATTCTTTTCTTTCCATATCAGTTCCATAATATGGAAAAAAATGATGCTTTAAAGTTTAGCTAATCATGTATGAACACAGTAATGGATAAATAATTGGGTGGGTTAATGACTAAAATTTATGAACCCCTTTTACCACATTCGTCGTAGATTCATTCAAATTTTGGCAAACATTTAAAATTTTACTTTTCAATGCCTGTTCTGCTGTTACAGAGCAAAAAACTGAAATAAGCGTTTTATGCAAAAACATTATACCGTTCCTGTGCCATTGTGTCTACCTTATCCAAATTTATGGTACGTGGTAAAATTAGAATAACAAAAGTAGATTTTACTGCACAGCATGTTTAGTCGCACCGACGGCTTCTATGCTGAACCGGAAATACACCGTTAAAAAAAGGAGTAGCCGCGACCGGAAGCGCGGAGCAGGAAGACGCCGACGACAGCGCCGCGTCGCAGCCAAGCGGATTAAAATTAAACGAGGATCCGTTTCCGGCACCGCTTTGCTGTGCCTATTTCAGTGCTGTAAACAAACGTTTGAAGAAAGTTTTGATGGTAAAAAGCGGAAAATTGGATGATGATTCTGGAAATGGCTCGTTTCAGATAGAGCTCTCATTGAAAACTTAAAATAGATCTGTATAATATGCGTTGATGGAAATTCAATTTATTGATATTGTGTGAAGGTATAGTGTGTGCAACTCTATTTTTGTGTAGGTAAATCATAATCAATTATTTATCAATTAATTTTAACACTCTAATATTGCATCATTGTAAAATAACAAACTTTCATTGTGTGGGTTGTAACTGTGCCGTGGTTGTAACATTTTGTAGCAACTACAGTCACAGTCCTCTTGTCGGAGTACCTATATGAAACATTAGGCTTCTGATATAGCTCAATCTTACCGACAATACCGACAACTTAGAGAAAGCGTAGATTAGAGAAATAACAAAATAATTTCTAAACCTTGAAGATTTATTGCTTCCATCGTAGATGTTTCAATATTAGCGATCATGTTTGCCAGCCTGATATTCCTAGAATAGGGAGAAACATGTATATGTATGTACATGATATGTACTATCTACATGAAACTTAGCCTTATCGATCCATCTGATATTTCACTCCTTCCTACGCTTATTCGGTTTACCTTCGTACATAGTGTATGTGTGAGTACAGTATCCATGGCCGTTTCTCGCTCGGATTCACGCCGCTCGGCGCTCACAACTTCATTTGTAGTATACGAAAACTGAAGAAGTGCTTCAGCGAAGTCAGTGGGCGTGCCTTCAGGAGGGCGGGGCTGACGGCGGACACTCCTTAGATTCCTCTTTTTTACCTCAACGCTTCTCTAGGTACACACCGACCAGCTAAGGAAGACCTTTCACACTTCCTTCAAATACACCCCGAGAACCCCCAACAACTCCTAACAGAGAAGGGGGGTAGACCAACAACCCTGGCCACGTTTATGTAAGCGACGGAACAAAGCGGAGGACAACTTTGGTCGTTATCGCGTTTATAAAGTTCTCGAGACAATTCCGTTTTATGGGGTGTTTTGCTTGAGATAAAATATTTT
Source organism: Ostrinia furnacalis (assembly GCF_004193835.3). NCBI lineage: Eukaryota > Metazoa > Arthropoda > Insecta > Lepidoptera > Crambidae > Ostrinia > Ostrinia furnacalis. The sequence continues at coordinate 125,358 of NW_021135191.1, forward strand.
ATTTCTTTTGTCTAGGTGATTTTGTTTGTTTGTGTCTCGCAGACCGTAAATATCAGCCGTTGAGATCTGAATAATTTATAAACATTATAGACGATTAATTCATTGTTAGGACAAAATAATATCTGATTACAACAATATAATTGTCATGTTTCAGGCACGAGTAATCTTCGCAGTTCCATGATGACATTAAATCAAAATCAACACTCGAAAGTACCTACTTCTAATAAGAATTATAATATTGTTATCTAGATAACTCTTTCCAATAAGTAATTAAGCCTATCAAACATAAAGACAATTCGATTTAAGAGGGGAGATAGAGTTTTTAACGACCCAGTTTTTATTATTTCGTAAAACTGAAAAATGCAAGTTACGATTATTCTTATTATTTATAAAATTTCATCATTGCCCACCAACTAAGCCGAAAGATAATTATTTTCCGCGCACTATCAATACAAAATCTCCTCTCTGAAACTGGCCGCAAGATTGATGATGCTCATAATAGAGTGAGCGAGCCTTATCTCACATAGAGCTCATTAGAAACTGATGCCTGATGAATGATGGATGAAACGCGAGGGTAAGTGAATATAAAAGTGTGGATTAAGATGTAACAGTTTTCCGTGTGGTTTAACACTCTTTCATTATAACATATCAGTCGCTTTCTTGTTTAATCGCTGCCTTGGATATAAAATCAATGCTAATAAAGTTATTAACTAACGTTAATATAACGTTCAAAATTATTACTTGCCGTAGTATTATTAATCATGTTTAGACACGTAAGTATGATTATTTATTATGATTACATATTTTGAAACTATCAAAAAATTCCGTTGCCAGATTATATTTTTGTAGTGTTTATTACTTTTATTGCACTAGTCGAATAAATGAAATACAATACTCTGGAGTGGATATAAAATCACATTTCATACTTTTCTAGTGAAAAAATCTTCTAACAAGCTCAGAAGAGCATAAAGCTCTCCTCACACTATTCCAGTACATTTTCTTTGAGGTGTAATTGAGCGGTTTTTGTGCTCATCGCACTGATGAAGACGCACCCTTAATTTAGGGCTGCCACTTTATTTATTTACCTGTATTTTTTTACATAAAAGCACACTAATATGTATATTATTATTTTTTGGGTTGATATTTTAAACGTAGAGTTGAATACATGGAAAATTCAAAGTATTCAAATAAATAAGTAATTACTCTTTTGAAGAGCTTTCAGAAAAATACATAACTTGACCAGTTATTTAAAACGGTGTCGATTCAAGTTTTTAAGACGTACACACTCGTATATTGCATTAATCATTTTCATGATACCAATTGCTTTAATAATGGTATCAAACACCATCCAAGCAGTATAATTATCAACATTGATATCAAACATCATTAGTACCTGTAATGGCACAGGGGTCACGTCAGAAGCAATGATCGCCCTCGAGATACGCACATTCAATTTAGCACTCACGGCTGTTGTTAAGAATATCGATGTCGATGTCACCTACGTTACCAACTCCCTTAGTGCGGTTTTGATGTAGCAGTAAATGATAGATTTCAGACATTAAATCAAATGTAACTTTGAAGAAACCATATCGCTATCAAATTCTTATAATCATAACATTTCAAATATGATATATAATATTTTATCATAGTGATAACAAATAAAAATTAAATTAAAAAATATGTATTGTACAAAAATGTTTTATTTGTTTATGTTTTGAGCCCTTCGTAATGCAGAAAATAATATAAAGTCATGGAAAATAATGTAAGACGTAGGTATGAGTATTTTACTATTCATTTATCGAACAGCCAGGTCCGCCACTCTTGTAGCGGAGTTTTGGGCTGACACTGTGTAGGTTTGTTGTCGACACGATAAGAAGAAGCCAGGTTTTTTAAATTAACGTATGATTGCACAAAAAATCACACAAAAGTTAACTCTCTCAAATTATTGCCATATTATATAACTTGCCACTTTAATAATAGTCTTTATAGGAAATGTCTATTCCTTACTCTACCCGCGACACATAAAGGCATGTTTCCATGTGTGCGTTATCTGAAAGATTCCGCCTCATTTGCCGAGCCCACGCATGACGTCACATATTATGTACACTCCTTTATCCACGGGGTGAATTAGCGACGAGCTCTGCGGTTAAATTTGTGCGGGTAATACGTCATCAGCGACCTTTAAATAATTTGCAAGGGGTTATTTTAGGTCATCCTTGTGTAATACGAGGAAATCCCTGTTTTTCGGCTCTGAAAGCACATCAATCAACTTTTGAGTAGACTAGGACTAGGACACATTACATTTAATTTTTATTCTTGTAGACCTGTATTCTTAGATAAATCCAGACATCTTAGTAGATCCATTCAGAAATCTTTAGATACATTTTGTATGAGACGGGCAGAAAATCGTCAAATTGCAATTTATATGACAAATAAAAAATTATTAATTATTAAAATAACTGAACTAAGTAGAATATAATCAACTCGCTGATTTATGCTTATGTAATTTAAATAAAGGTTCCTCATTTTTCAGTTCCTCATAACTTTCTTACGTTTAAATTCGTTATTAGAAGTCTTTTTTTCGCAACACACCTTTTTATTACCTTTTTTCAAGACTTAAATGAGGAAATATCGCAATTCAAACCGTTCAGAGAAACTCCGAAGCCAAAAAAGACAAACATTACTGTTTGATGCCGCCTGGAAATGAGCGTCAGCTCTTTTATCTAAATGGCGGTGTGGGGACGTAAAAATGACGTAAAACCGCCGTTTAGCACAATAAATAATGAAATAAAACGACGCATTCACTTACAAACGTTTTACTGACTGCTACTTTACCACAGTTTTGCATTTGACCGGCTTTACATTTTGCTAATGTTTCTGTTTTCTTGTTAGGTAAACACGCCACTGAAATGGGATTCTTAAAATAAAAACCATAGATTAACATTTAACTTTATCAATGGATAGTTACAGTAATTTTCCTTGTCATAGCAATGAAAGATTTAATATTCATGTATCTAAAAACAACTTTAATATTGTTACAGGCGCAGTTGCTTGAGACTTGGACTTAACTTGGAGCGCCAAAATCCTGAGTCAAAATAAATCAGCTTTAACCTACACGAATTCACATGAACAAGGGTGAGTGCACGTTTTTAAAAACATATTTACATTTCAGTCGCTTCATTATAGGCCTACCTACTTTTGCCTCGTATTTCGCCACCCAAACGGCAAACCGCAAACATCTGAGCATCGTACACAATGCGAGTCTATTCGTGCAGTAATGGAGCCGCTTAATAGCCCAGATAAGGCTAATGTTTGCGCACACGCCAAATAATAACGCCCGTCATTGGCGCGAAAAGAAATGAACCGCGCTGATGGGCCCTTATCGGGGTGATAGCGTGTGGGATTCAATAAGGCCGGCTACACCGGTATTGAGTTGCAGTTCCTGAAAATGTCTGGTGTATCGTTAAATCTGGCGTAGGAATGGTACTAATATTTGTATGTTGGTAAATAAGCGCCTCCTTGCGATATCTTATAAAAATGGACATTCTTAAATCTTTAATACACAATAATCTTTCGCTAAGAATTTTACAAATTGCAAAAAAAAAATACAGTAAAAGCTACGAAATAATAAAAAGTTAGATAAATTAATTTAGTTCTTCAATGACTTCTCAACGTAAAACATTGAATAGCTCAGTTATTTCTAGAATTAAGACATAACAATATTATTTTAAGACGTACTTAGCATTGGTAGAAGAATCAAAACTTTTAATCATCCGTACTTAATTTCAAAAGTTCTACCCGATTGAAACCATTTCAATCGTAATATCTACTTTCAGTTACACTAAAAATTAAACGCCAATCCCAACTTCGCAAGATCCCTTCAGTTCGAAGTTTGTATGACTGCCCGATTGGCAGTTAACTCGCCTCAGATAAAGGCGGATTGAGCTATTCGAGCTATCTGAGCTATCGCCTATCGTTCGACCAACTTCGCTTTACGGTTATAGCCAATAAAAACGACTTCAACCAAAAACAACTTTACAACACACGTTTTACGGTCGGTTTTATAACGCGCGTAATTTTACGGCTGTTACCGCTCATCGCGTCATAATTGTTTTATCAATCATCTGCCTTATTAATAGAACCGCGTTAAAAATTAACGCTAATTTAATTCGGGAATCTGTTAAATTAAACTGCAAAATGAACGCTGTTGGTTGTAGTTTCTATATTCATCATAACATTTTTAAGTAACCGAAACAGGAAAAATTAAAATATGACAGTTACTACGGTAAGACATCTAAATTGCCTTGTTCTTCTCACGTATGCTTTTAAAACTTATTTTGACTAATGGGAGTCCCCAGTAAGGTTACAGATAGTATTGTAAATACAAAGTGCTCTATTCTGCTAAAATACATTAACATGCAAATTTTTGTCCAGAAATTCCTGAACACTGCTTTATTGTATATTTCTCTTATTCCATATTAGGTACTCCGTTTTCTACAAGTTGATGAAGAGGTTTCACTTATTTTCGTTGATCTATTAAATAAGAAATGGTTATAACGCAATGGTGAAAAACAATACCGGATGCAATAACATAAACTAGTTAAGAGCGGGCTAATCTCACCCCACAATTACCGAACGAGACGGAGCCCACGTCAAACAGGGAGGATGACGAACTTCACATATCCCATCGAGTATGCTGATACACACAGCTGTGAAGTATGGCGAGCAAGGGATTTTTTTGTGAAACTGAAAATGTTTGAAAAGTGCACGTTTTCAAAAGTGAAAAAATTAATAGTTGAGTTGAGAATTGAGAGAAAAAGTATTTTGTTGTTAAGTATATGTACGAAACACTTTATTCGGTGAAATATTTAAAGTATAGAGATACGTTCGCGTAATCTAATACCTCCAACATTAAAATAATAAATAAAATAAATAGGTACTTAAATAAATCTTTGGATAATTTCATACAGCGCCAGTAGCCCCAAAGTAAGCAAATATTCTTGTGTTATGGGTGCATACCATAACGGATACTACTTAAATTACATAAATTATACATAGTAACACCCATACCTGTCACAAAAAATAAAATAAAATTATAAATTTCTGCCCAACCAGGAATCGAACCCGAGACCTTTCGGCATAGCAGTCCGTTCTGAACTACTACACCAAACGGCCGACTTATTTCTTTAATTTCTGCAGTTTGCAGCTTGTTTAATTAATAGTAGCATTTGTTTATCATACGAGTAAATAATATTCATCAACCCAATTCATAAGTAGGTAAGTAAAGTTCTCCACACTCGCCTTCAATACGTCCCAAGTAAATCGCCAGATGAATATTGTTTCAAACGGAATTAAGCACGCGCGGAGGGTGGTGCGGGATCACTTATAATTGTTATTTTATTCATAGAAACAACAGTCCTACGGGACGCGGGATAGGTGAGCAAATATTTTAGCTAGTCGAGCACCTTTTAGCGTTTGAGTGACGCCTTTGAAACGCTACCCGGCTGTGGAGTAGACGCAATTAACGCTCTGTTATTTGGAGAGTACTGTTATTAGTGGGTATCCAATTTGATTATCCCTACTTGATGGTCTCAAATTCAAAACTAGCTAGTCGGGATAACTCATAGTATGTAGTGACTAATTATTATTAACTTACTAGGTGTGTTACCTTCAGATCTATCCAGATAGAAAAAGACCAGACTTGATACCATGTGCCTCTTTTAAGCACGCAGCCTGTTTTGTTTCCTGTTTCCTGTTCCATGTGTGCAGTTTCCTAACAACATTATAAATCTTGTAATTGTAAAAACGTAGAATTTGAACGTGCCACAGCGACTTAAATCTATTGAATCTGACTCAAGTTTCAAATCCGTTAAATCCTGCATTTTTAACCCTTGAATAATGCAAAAGACTACCTGTACCACAAGATAGCCCTTAACACCCCGCTTATCCGGCGCAATCATGCCGCAAATCCCGTATCATTAAGTATCGCTAAGAAAGAGATTCGCGGCCCATTACCATGTTAATAACGTGGGGGAAGCGGCGATTAATCAACTTGACGGCTGGCTACGTCTAACCACATGCAAAAAAATGAAACCAGTCCATCCGGAGAGCTTGATTCACCCTAACCTTCAGTTATGATCTGATGAAAAATTGAAAATTGGGTACAAAAATCTATAGTATTTTTAAGCAGGCAATTTTGAATACACTTATTATACTTATCGTTACTTCACTTCGTGTGTCATTCAATTTTCTTCGCGTTTCATTCACCTACTTCTATTTCTTTCACAAAAATATTTCACATTCCCTACCTAGACTACCTACACACTACATACCTACCTGCAAAATAATGTTTAGGGTTGGTACAATGTTGAAAGCAGTCTAAACAAAACGTTAGGTACCTTCAAGATAAGGAAATGTCCACTTCTCTCCTATCAAACTAATCTTGATAAATCCAAATATTGCTTTACACTATGATAGTGATGTTCAATCTGAAATGAACAAGCTGTTGTATTTGGTGTGTGTACTAACTAACCTCCAAGCCGCAATTTATGCATTGGTTTGCTGAGGTCTGAGGTTCACATCTTGGATGTTTAATTCGGCCGAGATAAGCTAAGCTTTGTTAAGACGCCCCCAAATAGTCATCGTTGGACAATTATCTTATGCAAAATTTAGAATGATACTAAACGGATTGGGTTGCGTTATCTCCACATAGGACCCAAGGGACAGTAAGCAAAGATGGTTTTAATAATATTAATTTTATTTCAAAATATTATAAATGTATGATAATAAAATACTCATGATGAAATACGATCTACGTAAAAGTAGATAATATAAAAAAATCTCTCAGAACACAAACTCCAGCATTAAAAATAAAAATTACAACTTTTTCAAAGCACATTTCAAATCACAAAACCCCAGATACAAATGTAACGCAACATAATGTGTATAATCAGGGGCTGTCCACGACGGTCCAAAGCTGATATTTCTCCTTTTAATCCCTGTCAGATTATTTAAATTCCCACCTGCGAGCCCGCTCCATTTCCCGGGGAACGTTTTATTTAACAAAAATAAAATATAAAAATATTCCGTATTTGTTTTGGACGCGGAATCCTTTAATTTTCGGGCGGCCGCGTGACGCCCGCCCGCCTGCAGTTTTGGGTCGCTTTGAGAAAAAAATGACACGATTCATACCTTTAATTTTATAAATTTATAAAAGTATTCACACACCGTTTCATATTTAACGAAATGTTTGAACTGCTTTCGAATACGTTCGAAATATTTAAAGAATACTTTGATATTTAATCAGAAATATTTTAGGTTGATACTTTTAATAACATCAAAACCATTTAGATATCAGTCGAATAAAAGTCAATATTTTGTACAAAGATTTTGCCCAAAGCGACTGTACTCTTCAGACAAAAAGAACAGCGAGTAAGTTGTTCAACCCTTTGCCAACTTTAGGAATCGTTCTACAGTGATCTCAATTCACACAAATGCTTTTTACTCGTATGTAACAACATAATTATATTTTGAGTACCCGTAAATGTATTTTAAAACTAATTATGTAATAAGTATAGGTACCTACTTATGTTCATAACACTATTCCATTGTAATATTATTAAGAATCATTAATTTTATTAATTAGATTTTCAAATACACTGTCCTGAAACCCAACTATTATAAAAAAAGTTTTTAAGCAATCCTCTTAACTTCAAACATAGCACAACAGAATTAACTATTGTGGCTATTGTAAACCGCTTACGAGGACAACATACAACGGTCACAGCCATTCCGAGGTTGGAATGTAGCAATTGTTGCACTGGCTTTATCCCGCGACTGTCGCTCTTTTTGCTCGCTCAGCTCCACTTTGAATTCTTTCGCTCGCTTGCGGTGTTCCATCCGGCCCGCTCGCGACCATCGCACCGCGAGAACGCTTAATGAAAACAACTTTTTGAATTAACGTCGCAGTAAGTACTCGATGCAGTTTTTTAACGTTCAGCTTTCTATTGAAAATGTTCGTATCGCCTGGAGTTAGCAGAAATTGAAAAATGTTTCGCATTTCTGAGTACGCATTGTCACACACGGCACGAATGAGTTGCCATTTGAGAGCTCGCCGTTTGATGATTTTTTAAGTTATTTTTATGTGCGCTACAGGAATTATGTGCACAGTTTTATGAAGTTTTTGAAACAAAAAGCTTGGAGGAGTTTGTTTCAGTTTAGGATTTAATTCGGATTTTTGTGCGACTGTTATTTAAAAACGAATTAAAGTATGTTTTGCTTTAACAACTCTTGAGTATCAACAATAGCTACAACTTTCTTGTTTCAATAACGCTTATCTACAACTTCATCAATAGTATGGTGCAATTGTATAATTTAAAATCAATAAACTGCTGTCAAAACCTTCAAAACATTTCACACGCCCCCATCGATCGCCGACAACCCGATTGCGGGCGACAGCGATCCGACCGCCGACACCGAAACAAGGCACCGATAAATCACCAGACTTCAAATAGAAATGTCATATTATTTCCACAAAAGATTTACTCGAAAATAAATTATATTTTCCCCTTCCCTTTCCATTGTTCACCGACTTGTGGAAGCCGTGCTCTCTGCGATATTTAAAAAACCATTAAGTACACGCTTTTGTATACAAAAAGAGTATGGTAACAGTAATGGAATAACCGTCTAGATTGTTGGAGTGGCCACCGCTAAATATATTACTCCAATTGTTCACGAGTTGGAAAACAATGCTGGCTTACGATTAAAGAAAAACCTTGCATGCTTTGCTCAAAAAGAAGTGAGTAAACTTCATTATACTTAACATGAAAACAATCTTTGTGACAGAGCAAAAGCGGTCATTTCTGCAATTCACTTTGAGAGCTCAGTCAGTGACAATGTTAAAATTTAAACTTAACTTTTTTAAATCACTTAAGGCTCTAAGCTCTACATACTAAATACCCAGTCTCTACACCAAGCAGTTAGTAGGTACTGTCGCATTTCATTCAACTAAAATCTACCAAGTTCTGAAAGAACCAGATTTCAACAATTAGTACTTACTAATCAAATACAATGTATTCGTGAAAACTAAGGCTAGTTTTAATCTATTTTTGAGTCCGTGCTGTATCAGAACGATGAGTTACATGCTGTACAGTTACGGTCGCATACGGCCGCTTCTTTGTCCTCGCGACACCGGCCACCAAGAAAATGTACTCTTTTTCTCGACGACTACTCATTGATATTCTTTTGTTTTTTCTCTTACTCAATCCTCGACTCCTCACGTATGCAATTTCAAACCTCGAATTTTTGGAGATAAGTAAAATGTGTAAATAACTACATAGTATGCTGTTTTAATTCAATTTGGAGTGAAAACTAACACCTGAAGTTTTCTTTTTCGGGACCTTATCATAAATTCAATTACAATAATAAGCACCTGTCTTCCGCTAATGGTCCCAAAATATTGCCAAACAACGTATTTGTGCGCACGTACGCAAAGCTACGAACGGCTATAAATCCAGCATAGCCTGATTTACCGCGGCAAATGTTTGATTTGTGCGCGTAAATCGAGATGAGCGCCCGTCGCCCACAGATGGGCCTTTGTTTTACTTGTTTAGGGCTTATGACGCATCTCTCAAAATTAGCCTAGTTTATTTTACGTTTTCAAAGTATTACCAATCACCATTTTTTCAGGATCTGAAAACTTTCTAAGCAACTAAAAGCAAAAACTTCAAATGATAGGTAGTTTCTTTTTCTAAGTTGATAATAATTTATATATCGATTTTGTAAGTGATGATTAAATGGTTTAAGTGGTAGTTTACCTTGTTAAGTAGAATATGAAAAGTGTATTTCGGTGGTTGTATCTGTTCATCTCCTACCATTGAGCACTTATCTACTCGTAATGTCCAAAATAAAAGTAAATTTGCATTTAACTAAAATCACATCGTTTAAACAGTTAAAAATAAGACACGCAAAGCAAAATAACTATTTCAAAACGCAAACTAGAAACTTAAACATTACGCATATTTCCCGCAATTAGTGTCCTCGTTAAAAACGTACGTTAATTACCGTCGTTTTAAATCTTGGAATTGCGGCCCTCAAGTTTCCTTGAAAAGAGGGTACTCATTTAATGCAATAACACACAAGTTGCAAGTTTAATAAGCGGTAATTCTGCACAAAACGTCGTCAAACTTCGCGGTAGGTACATTCAAGTCTGGTGGCGCGATAACTCGGCGCTGATAAAGTTAGCTGTTTGTGAGGGTACTTGTAGATGTACTTTACCTAAGACTTGCTTTGAGTACAAAGATAGAAAGCTTTTGTTTCTGTGCTATTTTGTACAAATTAGGTGATCCTCGGTCCAAAATGTTTACTGTAATATCGCCTTTGCGTTGGACTTTGTTATAAAAAGATGTTTGTGAGGGTACTCTTAGTTTAAAGACTTGCTATCTATGAGTACAAAGATAGAACGCTTTTATTTCTGAACTAAATTAACTAGGTGCTCTTTGGTTAAAATTTTTAACTTTTACATCGCCTTTGCGGGGACTAATATCTTCCATATAAACTAACTATATCTTTAAATTAATAATGACATGACAATTATTACAGACGATCCTAGACTCGTATCTCATGTTAAAAGAATTTCCATAATATTATATTTCAATTCAAAACATGACTAGATTATAAAATAGGTACCTAAAGTGCTTTTCATTGGCCGAATAAATAAAAAAATGTAGCAAAAGAAAATGAATGGTCTGGTGTGGGTTATTAAGAAATTAATGATGGCATTGAAATTATTTTACAGAAATTTCAAAAATTATGAGCCCTACATTATTTTGATTCCACGCGTATTTGATCTTTTTTTGAAATTTTTGTAAAAGTTACCAGCGTGCAACGGACGGCGAATAAATCGGCGCTCCGGTAAACAGCGCGCGCCGCAACGTCGTTAATTTGCCGATTTAAATCGGAAACACGCGATAAATTCGCGTTCGCCGTTTAGCGCTTTTGAATTCGAATGTGAACAGCCGCCGAATGGCCGCACTTAGCTGCAATTACCGCTGTTTTCTATTGAGGAACTGTTTCAAATTTTGTCCGCTAATTCGTTTGTAATTTGATTTAGAGCGCTGCAAGGTCCAACTAGTTTGCATAGTGAACCAACAAAAGCACACGCTTACTGGTAGTATCATGTAACCCTAACTTTTACATACGATAACTAAACATATAACTAGAAATTATATTCTTAGTAAGTAGATACTTATTCACGCTCAACATACTTACATAAAACTAAGCAGCTGTGAAATATAGACTTTCTGAACATACTTTTTTTATTCTTTTAATAATACATATTTACTTGCGTAGGTATAACTTCATCGTAATAAACTGTGATCAGCACACAATGGGCATGCGAAGAGACATCGCAACCTAATATTATATTGATAGCTTTGATTCGCCCCTAGCTTTTTGCCGTTATTTATGGGCGGGCAGATACGGACGAACCTGCGGCGGTATCATGAAATATTAAACGCGTTACAAGTGGCATATAGGCGGAAGATGAGGTAAGAAAAAACGAACGGTTTCATTTGCGCCAAACAGTTAGAATTGTGTGGACTTTTGTGAATATTTTCTTTAAAACACATATTATGTACACAGTTTAGATTTCGATGATTGTTTTTATTATTATAAGCCAATTTCTTCCTCTACTAATACGAGTTACAACTTGGCCCTAGTCAGACTTACAAATAAATATAAACTCTCTAATTTTGTACGAACTAGAATAAAACATTCGAAACTCTACAAACAACCAGAGGTTTTCTCAACATTTTTAGGATACTTAGTATAATAAATTAATTTGTATTTATTGCTGTGCTACTGTACCATGATCGCCTTATTATATTTTTTTCGAATGGGAAATTATTTCCCTTAATACATACCACCGCTTACGCTCTAGAGCGCATCCACAAGTTTCCATCTACAACACAAAGTTGCCAGTAAATAATAAGTAATTAATTGTATTTATCTCTCTCTGCGACTGTACCATGATTGCCTTATTACTCGTACATTTTTTCGGGTGGGAAATTATTTCCCACATTTCCTAGTAACCACAACTTACGCTCTATAGCGCATCCACAAGTTTCCACCCACAACACAAAGTTAGTTGCCAGTATCAGTTCGCGAATCACGCAAACTTTACTTGCTCTTTTATCGCGGGGCGCTTGCGAAATGATTTATACGGTTCCACATAAATAACTTATGCCGTATCCATTTGCGAAACTATTGTGTCTGTAACGCTTTTCATTGTGGAGAGGAAATTACGTTTTTGAATCACCGTTTAGATGGATCTTAAATATTTTAAGAGTGGTTTTGATATAACTTTACTCGAAAAAAGTTTTTTCAAAGCTATTGTCAGAACTTATTTGAAACATAAATTATCAACAAATTGTTACTGGTTGCTCTACATTCTTTCTTTCTTTCTTCTTCGATCATTTACAAGAAGGTTTTAGCAAAAAATCTTAGTTAGCCTATTTCAGGACAAATATTTTTATCCTCGCTTACAATCTTGGTCCATATTATTTTTTAAATATATTTTCAGAAAGAGCATGGCATAAAAATATTTTCAGTATTCTTACACACACAGCTTACGCCCGTATTCACAAACTTTACTATGAGGTCCCACAGTGCGCGAGGACGCACAGGGTGACATACTTATCAATCACTGAGCTCTATTCAACGCTGTGCGTTCGATTTGCTGCTTCACTTAAGCAAGCATTGTTTGCGAATACGGGCGTTAATCAATTAATGAATGAGCTGCCTTTGTATTTCCACACACCCCATGCAACAATATCAAAACATCCCAACAACATTCACACCCCAAAAGAGTTGCGGTCCGTAATAAAGTATCGACAGGTCCCTCGCGATATTTCTAATATCATTGTAATCTCCATATTATTCCAATAAGTGGGTTTTCTCAATATTGCGAGTGCCGACCCTCCGGGAACTTGGTGAGTTTTTACCTTTTATTGTTTTATTTATAACTTGGTGATTGATGGCGGGCGAAGTTTCCTTCATAAATATTGAGACGCCCCGTGCTGCAATAGTTTGCGGCTGGAGAAAGTTTGGTTAACCTTAGGAAAATGTAGCAGCTTTACTATTCTTATAACTTGCAAATGTACATTGAAATGCTCTCTTTACCAATTCTATTTATAGCCCGACCAGGAACNAATAAATAAGAAATGGTTATAACGCAATGGTGAAAAACAATACCGAATGCAATAACACAAACTAGTTAAAAGCGGGCTAATCTCACCCCACAATTACCGAACGAGACGGAGCCCACGTCAAACAGGGAGGATGACGAACTTCACATATTCCATCGAGTATGCTGGTACACACAGCTGTGAAGTGTGACGAGCAAGTGAAAAAAAAATGTCCTAAAAAAGCGCTACGCAGAGTAAAAAAAAACACTTGAGTAAGATTACTTACTAGTGTAGAAAAATTAAAGGCCTTTCATTGTATGTAACTATTTGTAAAGATTTTGTTAGTTGAATAGATTTGACCTGACGTCATTTTAGGTAGAGCACTTTATTTTTTTTCCTCAGATCATATAAAAATTACTTAACCTAACTTTATCTTATACTCTTACAACTTTGTATAAGTACTACCTACTTAATACGAGTATACAAAAGCCACGTCATGAAAAAATACGTTTAATATACAGTTTAGGCAGTACACCTAGTAACTAAGTCTAGCATTTCACACGGCTACCATATTTTTATTTTGTCTGGATAATAATAAGTGAATGGTAGATTTTAGACATAAGGGAGAGTCCGCTAATTTGGACCAGTTTTTTTCAATCCCATTTTACAAATAGTTTTCTTTTGTTTTTGCTAATGTCCATGGTATATAATAAAAGATACATTATTCAACTTACTATTTCATAAGTATTAATTAACATGATTGTTGTATATTTAGCACAAATCAACAAAGTACNCATAGTACAGTCCACTATGAAAATTAGCTGTGGTTTGTTTCAACTACATATTTAAAAAAAAATGTCACTTTCTAAGTGTTGAATTTTATGGAATTGGGAAAGAAGTACCGAGTTTGAAGCGTTCATGAGTAAACATTGCAGTGGAATTTCAAGTTCTGAATTTGATTATCGTTAAATAATAAAATACCTAAATCCTACTAGCTCGATCGATGGTTTCATTTCATTTATTTAAACTAGGTTACCTATAATAATATTTTTTCGTTAATTTATGAAAATGTCAAATTAGCCCGTAATCCTCAATCCTGATACATAAAGTTAGCCTATTAATTTAACACAGGTACGACTGTACTCAGTGTTGCACTATCAAATGCAATTGACGCGCCTCTATGCCAGGGTTTTTATGTTCCTGGTCAGGCTATACATACATACTTACCTACTTAATAACAGTCAGCACCCTTATGATGATAGTAAGATTAGGTCATCCAACGTGCCAATACGAAATAACAGTCACCAATATACGACATGTAATAATAGTTATAGACTGTTAACATAGAGGGTTAACCTTGACACTCAAAATCAACGGTTCTAAATCATTGATTTTCTTTTGTTTCCAATTTCGACTCCCTTGCGCCACCTCGCGGTAAAACCTTGTATTCTTTTTAATCTGTGCCAGCCAGTACGAACGTGTAATGACGTCATTAGTCCCGTCTGCCACTATTTATTTTGAGCTATTAGTGTTAATCCAAGAATCGTGCCTGTCGGCCGTTCGCTATCACCCGTTATCTGCATCAGCCCGCTGTTTATTTGCATAAGCATTTATCGCATTGTTATTTTTTTCATTTGGAAAAGAGAGATTTAAAATTAGTGATAGTGGACTAACGATGTAAATAATAAATTATTTAGATTTCACTAGGTACATGGTAATAATGTGTCACTATTTAGTTTCAGTTGCTTTGAAGGAAATAATAAATTGAGTTGGCTAACATGTGACGTCATTGGTTCTTGCGGAGCTTTTTGACAGCTTGTAAAACGTATTTTAAGTATTATATTTTCGCAACACTCCATTTTAATTGGAGTATACCAGGCACAAAAAGTTTAACAATTCCATTGCTGCACGCAGTTGACGCGCTCTTGCAAAAAAGTCGGCAATGGAAACAGAAACATTTTCAATTATAACGCTTCTCGTTTTTCCAAAATGCGTTTTAATGCGAGCGCAAACCGCACCGCACGCGGCGATTATTCCCCTTTGAAGCGCCACAGTCACGGCTGCGGGCGTCGGCCAATTGGCCGTGGTTGGATATAAATGTTAAAGCCATGTAAGAAACTGCGTTGAACTGTAATGTATGAGAAAATTAAAAATTCATGGCTGCAGTTAGGATTGATGATTTTATCTATATCGCCTGTAGTATTATGTCCTTAAGCGCGTTAAGGAAACCTATAAAAACAGTTTATATGCGTTTTCTCACCTATGCATAGTCGAGCACATCTGACTCTATATTTTTGTTGTAAAGTCGCACTTATTATAACATGGCGCGGTGTTTATCTTGATGTGTAGTCGTCTGTACTTTTACCTTCCAAACATTCACAGTCCCAACATAACTACCTGTTCAGTTAGCAACCCAAACGACCCGAAAAGCACATCAAGTAGATAGCAAAGGTGGCGTGACAAAAGCGTTCAAAGTGCGATACGGTCGTATCTACCGAACGGCCGCCATAAAGTGCCATTCACAAGAGACGTCCGCGCGGCCCGGCGGCCGATAGCACAATGCGCCAACGACGCCGGCGCTTCCGCTTCCGGCCGCGGCGCCACCGTCGCAGATTTATGCCCAGCGCTTCCTCCCGCCATATGCGTGTCGTTCTACCCGCCTCATTTGCACAAAACTCGAGTTTTTCAAGCACCTGTGTCGTAAATGCAGTACTTTTGTCCGCTTTGTGATCTTGTTTTGTGGTGCCTAACTACTTGCCAGTGAATGGAGAGTTTATTTAGGTATGCTAATACAAATACAAAATTGTTTACTCAGAATCAGGTTTGAAAATGCCAAAATGATCGACTCCTCAATAATATTAAAGTTACTAGAACTCGATCAGCGAGATCGAGTAAAATTTTGGTAGTAGTTAAAGTTTTTATAATCTTATCAAAATCGTTGATCGTCACTTCTTGTTTCAAAATTTTAATTAATAAACAGCACAGCACATGCAAAAAGACGAGGAGTTTGTCGGAAGCTGTTAAAATTAGATCATGTTAAAAAGTCGGCGACGCGTGGCAGTAACGAAGTTAACCTGACGTCGCTGATAAAATATTCTGACGGCAGAAGGCGCTCAACGGGTTAATCCGCCTGCCTGAAAGCTGAGACGGTTGACTTAAGAACATTGTTTTCGTCAATTTCATAAACAATCTGTGATACACAGGCAGGCTGTGATATTAGGAGCAATTTCGTTAATTTGCGCTTTGAGAATTTAATTGTTGCGTTATTCGGCGATACACTGTTGTTGTGTTTTTAGGTAAACTCTACATAAATACATTGGATTCAATGGTTAAAAATTCAGTGCGCATATCAACGGTAAACATACGACTGCATACATTCGACATAATTAAATAACACAAATTTTTCAAAGCGATTTTTATTAAATATGCCACTGAACAGAATGTTTACACGCATCATTTTTATTCACATACCTGCACAGCCATCATTTATTAAAATTTCCACATTCAGTTTTAAAAAACATTTTCCCGCTAATTAAAATTGAAAGCATATCAACGATGCTAGTCGAACAAAACGGGAGACGAGCGGCTCGTGCATAATACAGCGGCGGCCGCGAACGTTCGCGTCTCGGAATATCTTAGCAGTTGCGCTGCTATCACGTCACCTTGGGAGGTGAGGGCTGGCTACGCCGAATGTGAAGTTTGCTTTCTTCGACTTAGTTTTAGTTACATAAAGAAAAAGTTACAGGCGACGCGACGCCAAGCCAATACGGCATCTTATAAAATATGTGGTAGTAAGTAGTTGAGGTTGATTTTGCAACAAAAATGATAGACTCTTGTAGTGTCGTCTGTCAAAAGAAACACTGCATTACACAACGACTATAGTCAAAATTAATTCTTATTTCTGTCAAAGTCTTTCAATCAAGTTCAATTACATTGATCAATCAAAATTTAAGCTATTTTACAACAAAAATGTGATGTAATGTCATTTGTATCATAAAATCATAAAAGTAAATATTTCATAACAAAAAAAAATCAAACAAACATAAAACAATAACTATTATTCACCAAGCGCTTTGAAATACAATTCAGAACAAACTTCGCCGTAGCTGAACCGGACTCCGAACAGTTCTGAAGCAAAGTTTCATATAAATTTTGTACAACAAACCTTAGCTGACGTTAACTTCGTATCTTTGTCTGATCCTCACGTGGGGGGAGGGGGAGGGAATTCCAACTAGCTTTGTGAATCAATCAGGAATTAATTGTGGCTCTCAGTCTAGAGGTGTACTTGTGATTTAGATGCTGTACAAAGTCAGTTTAGGTACTCGCATTGTTTCTAAAGTTACTTTAATAGATTTGAATTGCTAGCTATTAATAAGGTATTTGTTTGTAATTAAAATTAATTAAAATATGTTTGTTTCATTATATACCTTTGCCAAATGGTTTAAATAAGACATTGATCAATAATTAATTGATAACGGAACAAACTTTTCTTTTTGTAAAAAAACTGCTAGGTATAGCTATTTTCTTTATAATACACATCAGATTGTAAATAATATTTCTGAATTCGTGTTTATAACATTATTTGTAAAGCAAAGTGTACGTATTTTAGCTGGTATCACAAAACTAAAAGAAAAAGATGTGTTAAATTAAATCTACACTCGCAGATATATACTGTTTACGAATAGATTAAAGCAAAACATCAAACCATACATACGAATTATATTTTGGTTTTCATTCAAAATAAACATCACAAAAAACAAGTCGCTATTGTCTATCGTACAGAACTACTCGTATCTCAAAAAGTCAGTTTCAAATGAAATATTTCTCTCACAGAAGAGTGGCTTCAAGCAGTCGCAAATATTTTCCACTCGAAGCGAGCGAGTTAGAAGCGAACTTTAAACACTGCGATTGTTAGCAAAGAGAAACTTTCGCGAACGTCTGAGGTAATTGCGGATGCCAATTTTGAACCACAACACATAAATTGGCAAACAAATATATTTAACGCGAGTTCCCCAAACTAAAACAATGGATCGACTTCAAATTTTAATTACGTTATTCGAATGAACAGACAATTTTATTGCTTATACAGCGATTCCGGTTAATAATAATTAAATATTTGCCATAGCTGAATTAATGAAATACCGAACCTAGGCTTCGATATTTCTGATTGTTAATTATGATCACAATACAAACACATTTCTTCGAAATTCGCCGTAATTAAATAGTTCAGCCGTGTTTTGTTCCGTTATCCGAATAATTTTGAATATTTTATTAAATTCATTATTAACAATGCCTTTATGCGACATGAGACTTGAGAGCGAATAACCTTCTATTATACTCGACGCAAAGACTCGTGGCAGGCGGGGCCATAAGTAATTTTTAAAACAGAGATGCACACTCACCAATATTTTATAATTTTTTACGTATTATAAACAACGCTATGCCTGCCTCTGTGTGACGTCACCCATAACCAGCGTGAGTGCAAGAGAAAACGTGATAAGCACTGTTTTATTATGACACCGCCTTCCTGAGTCTTTGCGCCGAGTATAGGTGCACACTAACTACATAAAAATTAAGATATTGATCAGCATTTGTTTTTTATTTTTACAGAATAGACGATACAACATTACAAACTCTAGCAATCCCACAGAAATCCTATACACCACTAAGGAGTGAACTTGCCGTGTAACCAGACGGAATGGCACGCTTTGAGCAGTCCAAACTGTGCCCGCTTCCCGGAGGAATGCAGCCCCTTCCCGACTCACCTGCAGAACTTGATCAAGGTACGGGATAGTTGCGCTATATGATTTGCTTGGATAAATTAAATTGAGCAAGTTTGGGCTTTAGCTAGCTTGTTGTAACAGACATTGTCATCTTGAATATTTAAGTATCTACTATATTGTGACGGATTTTTGATGGAATATCAGTATCACACATAATAATAGATAAAAAGATGATAAAATAATAATCAGTAAGTAAGTAATGCTCAACTATGAAAATAAAATCAAAGAGAGCGAGAGGTGAAAATTGTCATGTGATCAAAAACGTGACATTGCTCTGTAAATTTAAAATTGTTGAATTTTTAACAAGGCCGCTACCAATCGATCAACGTGGAAAGCATTAGGGGAGGCCTATGTTCAGCAGTGGACGTCCTATGGCTGAAATGATGATGATGATGAATTTATAAAATCAATAATAAATAAGGAACTTTATTACAAAGGGAATTAAAAGAATAAGAAAGAGAAAGTTTACTTAAAAATTTGTATTGTTGTAAGTTAAGTATTGTCGATAGTACTGAATGAACATTTCTTCTCTTCTCTCTCTTCTAAAATAAATACCTACAAATAAACTATAGGAGTATGTATATTGTTCACAGATTTACATGAAGCTACATGAATACACATGGGTAAATCTTGATTTACCTGCACCTTTCTGTAACCGTGAACAACCGACATACATCAGGCGGACAGGCGGGTCGGCAGTATATCAGGTACCTTGACTAGTGGATAATTGCTTAAGTGGTGTCTCATTTACCCGTCGGCCCCAATAAGGGCGCATCGAAGGAATGCTTTCATGCGACTTGAGAGAGCGGGTGGATGTTGTAGCTTAATAAGTATATCATAGAATTACGCAAGTCCAGTACTATTGGTGAAGTGAAAAAGTTAGAGGAAAGCGTAAAATAATAATGAAAATATTTTCAGAATTCGTTTACTTAAAGGAACCACAGGGATTAAGTGAATGTTGAAATTAGATAATTTGAGGTGCTTTAATAAATAAACTTAGATGTTACGCCTACGAGTATAATTTACTAACTTGAATAATTTACTAACTTGAATGACGTCATCGAATTCAGTATCCAATGTTTTAATGCTACGAGGCTACGAGCCTACGATTATTCGTAGCAGTTACATAACCGTAGTTGCGTAGTAGCTACACTATCTCACAGCTTTGAATGACGGTTTCAAGCAAAATACTTTGGAGTTTAACATAAAGCTTTTAATTTTCAAATGTGAAATGGTTTAAACAGAAAATTTGCACATGTACAGCCGCTTAAGTGCGCATGATGTCACCACAAAAAGCTGCCGATTTAAATGAATTTTAAGAAAATACGTGGATTAATATTGAAACTTCGAATCTAACATTTTTTCCTGCTAAATAATAAATACATTTTGTAATGTAAGCAGGTTGAAGCTTGCAAATCGCTTCCGTGTCACTACATGTACACACTCTATAAGGGTGAGACGGCCCTTTGGCAACTCCTTATGAGATAAGCGCAGTTTGTTGTTGGAGCAAATCTTCTTTAGCATAAGATAACAGTCTGCAATTAACATGTTAGAGCTGTTTACGGCCTCGAGGCTATCCCTGACTATCCAAACTTGGTTTCGAATGTCTCAACTAAATCTGATAATGCTTTGTGCAAAGGAAAATGTATTATTATTGAACAGAGTTAAGATTAAACATTGCGTATTAAGAATTATCTAGAAAGTGTGTATGTCACATTACAAGAATTTTATTATAACGTTAGACTATTTGTAACATGAAGAAATACATGCATACTTTTTACTTTTTAACCGACTTAAAAAGGAGGAGGTTTTATATTCGTTTATGTTTTATTTTTATTTAAACTTTGACACTTGAATTAATTTATGTGACTTTCTGTTTTAGGTATATTGAATAATATTTTAAATCAAATGTCAATAATTTGTAAAACAGGCAGAAATATCAAATTAATGTTAATAAGTTTTTATTATTAAAATTAATAAATGTCATAATAAAATGTCATACGAATATTATTGAAGGATTATGCCTATGTGGAATTCATAATATACAATGAACACAGATAGCCATTTGGCTTTATAATTGTATGTTTACGCGGTGTGCGTTATTCAAAGATTGATTAACAATAAAGATCTACCCGGAAAATTGGACTACAATTATATTTAAATCTAAAAGCGTAGATTTCATCAGTTTATACTAATTATTTATTATTAAAACAACAAAATATCGAAGTAAACCAAACAAAGCAAGCGAGAAAATCTTAAAATTAAGCGTAAATCTTCGTAAAGTCAAGTTGTTAATACGTTTGAATATTTTATTACGTGCTAATTACATGACTGATGAACACACACGGTAAGAAACTCGAAAGAGGGTCTGACTTGATGCGAAGACTCCTTCTCACGTCGCTTAAATAATTCAGACCGAAGAAAACATGATTCAATGAATTGCGAGATAAGGGTTGTTTGATGGAATAAAGTCGCGTTAATTGATAAAAATTGTAGTAGTATCACAGAATAAATATAAGTTCTGTAGTATTGATAAAAGTTGTTTGTGTATAAAACAAATGACTTAAGTATCTGGTGTGCTTGAGAGAGAGTGGGAGACAGGGATTTGTTAAATATCATCGTTTTTTGAACTAATGGTACCTATTTAATAGATAGAAAGCCAGCTGTACCTCACAATTAATCGGAGTAGTGACTAGTTGACTGACTGAAGCTGAGTCGGTCACCGTCCGGACCCCTTAAACTTAATTAAGACGGAGTATTATACAAATTTATATGCGTATTGTGCCCATTAATATAATTCAGAGCACGCCTCTACAATCGGAATGCTCCGCAGAAAGCCAATCCGCAATAATTTCCACTCAAATCTGACGTTTACATGACCGATATTCTCCAGCCAATTTGCATGTCCGGAGTCTCTCTGAATAATAGATTCACCTGCCCTAAGGTTGAGGCCCCTATGAATATGTAAGACAATGGCTTCCAAATCTTAGAGACCAATTAGACGGAGGTCATTAAACTCTTAGTTACATCTCCTAGATCGTTACGCGAATACGAAATTTATGCATTAATTACTCAAATTATTGTAACTGTGAGACCGAAGGTTTATGGTTGATTACTTTAGTTACCTGGGGTGAATTCAGCTATCGATCCAGCTACCCGTCTTAGTGTTACTGGGCTTTGCAAATACATTTTACAAAACTTATGGTTGTTTGCAATATCAATGATTTGAGTCTTCAGGTTACTAAATTCTCACTTTAACGCAATTTGGCAACAAACAGTTAAAAAGGTTCCGAACGTTTCCACTCGGTTGCATTATATTGATTTAATAGTTTCATCATATCATCAAGATGCTAGTTTAAAATCTTACTTTAGTCATACTTTATTTTAAGAGACTCACACTAATTTTGATAACCATAATAAAAAATACTTTTCCTCTACGCTCCTTGCTCGTTTTCTGCTTAGTTATGAAAAGGGCATAAAAAGCTACCGGAGTGCTGGATTTCTTCTCTTAAAGTATTACCTAACTTGATTTCAGAACAAATTATAGTTGTACTATTTCTCATTGAAATATTACATTGATAACATTTAACTAAACCCAAATTCAAATAAACTCTGTAATACTCAGTATAATTGGTAATACGAACGTCGTAGTGATACCCATTGATTACCGGTGGTCAGTTACCGGCCGGCTGCCACTTAGCCGGGTAATCCGGTTACGGCGCTAATCGACTCGCCGCCGGACCGGCTCGCCGGTTCAGCCTTATCTAGTTACGGGTCTCATTTTACGGGGTATGGAGCCAAGAATGTTGATAGGAAAAAGTCAAGCCTGCGGTTGACCTCTTAAAATACCCAAATGGCCTTATACGAAGATGAAATCTAGGATGATTGTCATGACTTACATTCAAAAGACGATGTCTAATAGAAAATAAATAGAGTGAGAATTCGTCTTTCTTATCTCAATGCAAAGTGAATTTGACTTACTAACTAAATCATAGTTCCTGTATGGCCCTGGATTAATCCAACTTATATCAGTCGCATTTTTCAGGTAAATACTTTTTAGCACAAATACTCATATTTTTCATTATAAAAATCTAAATTCCAATAAACTATTGTTATATTTCCATATCAACTCTATTTTAACTACACATATTTTGACATCAAAAAGCTTTTGTACGAATAAATAACAAACATTCCAAACAAATCCTACACTTCCAAAACAAAAAAGCGAAAGTATAAAACAGAAAAATGTACAGTCCCAGCGCGGTACAGTCGCAATCTAAATAGCTTGGCAAACACGATTAGTTACCGTGCGTTTTATAACGAGCTAATTATTCGGGTGGGCACAAGTGGGCGGTCGTACCATAAATATGTAGAGCAAACACAGTATTAGCACCGGTCACGCTGCAACTGTTTGTCTACGGCCTAAAACAACAGCGTTTGCGGCCGCCGACGGAATTTGTTACGGCCGGTCAGTCGCTGACTCAGTGCTCACGTGTACTTGCACGCACAATCGTGGAATGCGATTAGATATGTGTATTTCCGAAAAAAATATTTTGTTGCTTACTTTGAGTGGTCGGTTTCAAGCCATAATACCAACAAACTAATCTGTATTTTTTTAGGTAGGTACGTAATTTCAAGACAAAAGTTTTTGAACAAAAAGTACTTCCTACAATATAAAATAAAACAATACGTAAATATGCACTTTTATTGCAACATTTATACAAATATATTGTAGCTTTATTGTGTATTCAAAAACGCGTCAACTTTTGTGCACGAATGTACCGCTACGTGACTACGCTTAAACAGAATAGAAAGGTGAAACACTTTTTATTTAAAATAATATTGTATTTGCCAATTAAATGTAACGAAATAATTTTATTCGTATAGAGATATTGTTTTAGGAGATGTTAATCTGGTGTGATATTGTTTTTACGCTTCGGAATTATTTATATTCATAGCAAGTTTAAATAGGAGGATTACGAGGGGGAATACATGGTGAAATAAATAATTTGTTTTAAAAGTAAATTGTGGCTGTGTTTACGATGGAACTAAGGGTTACAATATGACTGTATTAACTTCCTAAAATGTTTTTGAACTGCTTAGTAAAATCATTTTAAGCTCTACATCTACTAATCATTCCGTACCTTATAAGTCTGAAATACTTCAATTCATTCTCCGAATTCGCCCACACGTTGGCAAATAGCTAAGCGACTTTTAACGTCACGATCCACCTACGAATATAACGAAGGCGTGTTTTGCAGATGCAATGATAATGACAATGATCAAAATAATACAAAAATATATATTTCTGCCACACCATACGGTCTTCAATTATAAAAATCCCTTGTCATTTTTACCCGACTACGGCAAAGCAAAAGGAGGGTTATTACACTTCGCCATGTGCTACAACTAAGTAAAGCTTTGTATTATGGGTACCAGATAACAGATTTACACTTAATATTGTAAGAATACATAGTAAACACCCAAAGGATCGAACCCGGGATCTCTGGCATAGAAATCTTTCACGCGAAGGCTGGTGGTATATCTCAATAATGTATTCATCATCATCATCAACAGCCCTTTACAGTCCACTGCTGGACTATGAGCCTCCTCCACTATAGTGGAGGGTTTTGCCATAATCTCCACGCTTGGCAGGCGGGTTGGAGATCGCAGTTTAAAAGATTGATGTTTTTCAGAGAGCGCTGCTGCCCATTCTCTGTTTGATGTGTAGTCCCTAAGTCGCCTCTTACGACACCCGCGGGAAGAGTAGGGGTTAGTGACAATAATGTATTATGATAGTGCAGTTAGACAACGCAGCGTGTCGGGCATAATAGGTGTTTGCTTAGGCCACGTCCGTCCTGTTGACTCGGCGTTGCCACCGTGCGGGGCAGCTTAATGATTTGCGTGTTTTGTGTTAGGAATTAGAGCCATTGTGGATGATACGCCCGATTTGGTCGCGAATGTGTTTGGGAAGAGGAATCATCGGTTTACGCGATCAATTTGGGCTTGAAATTTACTTGTAGCAAGTTAAATCATTTGACTAGGTCAAAGTAACAGTGACTAAGTAAGATATCTATTGCTATCGCAGATGTTTTAATCATTAGTGAAGGTCGTGTTCTTGATGAGAGTGCTCGATGGATCTCACAATTTTGCTCCATTTCTCCCTGTGATCGGCTACGGTGGTTGTAACAGAGAGCCCAGTGAGTTTTTAGTGCATGATGTTTGGGCCATATTGTTTTTTATTTTCAGTTTTAATTATTCATGATTTTCTTCTAATTTATCCAAATTGTTGGTAAATCAAATCACGAATTAGTCCTGATCTAAAAATGGTATTAAGTACCTACACTAATCTAAATGATTTAGTTAAATAATCCAAAAACGCACAAGCCGTGCGCGCCATTAAAAAATCCACATCATTGATTTACGCACACAAGCCAAAGATTAAGCCAAAAATCAAGAAATATTCCCAAGAACACCGAAACCTTTTTCAAAAGTGATATTCACTGCAAAATCCGTAGCAACCCGTTTGTCTGGTTGCAGTTAGGCGGAACGGAAGTCGTCGTGGTTCCGCCCGCCCTCTGCTTCGTATAAGTTTCCGCAGCTTCGCAGCAAGTTCCGACTTCGGTCCCGATGAAAGAAATACTCCGCCGTTTCTTTATTACGGTGTAGACCGATTGTATTGTTCTGTTCTCGTTGTTGCCGAGTTAAACGGTTCCGTCTATTGTTTGTTTTGACTTATTACACAGTTTGTTACGAGTTGAGAGTACTTTGGAATTAGGTTTTGTTTATTGGAACTACAAATAATATCATTTTTCTACGGCAATGATGACCGGATTCAACAAAAATAAGGACAAGAAAACTGTCCAGGATTAATCGTATTTTCCTTGTTTACATTAAACATCGTATCCTTAAACCAGCAAACATTTTGCTAACTCACTCGCAAATACCCCCAAGATATTCGCAACAAACTTAGCTGTATAAACCTCCTTTGGTCAGCGGGGCCAACGAGTTAATTCGCGCCCGCCGGGAATCGAACCGGGACCGGTAAGTAGCAGATTTATTAGGGCTATCCGTGCGCCGGCGGTGCTTTAAAATTAAATCAAGCTTGCGAGTAAGCCTTCTATTGAGGCGTCTGGAGATAAGGCTGCTCAACCAGTATTTACGTTTGAGAATTTAGTACTTAATAGTTAGCTTTTACAGCAACGTTCGAGATTGAAAATTAATTACTCTGTACTTTTTACAATCAAGTACTGGTATACAATTTTATCACAAAACAAGTAGACTATGCCGTATACTTATTACGCTTACTTCCCGATAGTTTCATTTTTATCAGATATTCAACCTTTTTTATGAGAGTAATTTTATGATAAGCTAGCTTTGCCCGCGTAAATATCGTTTTGTTACCAAAAGTTTTTATTGGGCGTCTATAGTTCAAAATTTTCATCACTGTGAATTATTTTATCGCCAGTATGAGAACCGATTGAATTCACCATCTGAAAGTTTTATTTTTGCCTCATTAAATTCATCAAAGTTGGTTCAATACCCAGAGTTACTTTTGCATTTAGATAATTAGCATGGAAATCACTTACTACTTACACTGTCAATTTTCAGACGGTGCATAGGTAGGTATTATATTTGTTTCACAATCACTAAATACTGCATCTGATAACCCATTCCAACTGCCTCGTTTCTAGTTCTATACATTATTGATTATTCGTGCACACAGACCGTCCGCGCCAATATTAATTAATATGAAATTCCCTAGCTGTCAAGGTAAACTGGCTGGCTAAGTTGCATACACTAACGAGTAGCAGATTTGAGGGCCCTCGGCTGTTGGCACTGCGGCCCTCCCGAATCCAATTAATCATAGTTCGGATTAGTTCTCTCTGACGGCCCAGACATCACGTCTTGGGAAAGGCTGGAGTTAAAATTGTCTTGGAAAGTTTGGGTTAGCTGATACAGATGTGAAGCACAAAGAGCAATTGAATTGAAATACCGATATGTTTTTGATTCAATAAGTTAAGATTCTTATCAGAAACTAACATTCAGATGTCATTTTTGCTCGATATTAATAATGACATGGATTGATGCTATTGCGAGTATAATCCACATTTTAAAAACTTAATTGAATTAAAGGTACTCAAATTAAGCCAAAAGTTTTTTTCATCAAACTTTAGGCTATACGATTTTTTTTCTACATCAATATTTTTATCTTTTAACAAGTCATCGAAACTATGAGTCTACTGTAAATTATACTTTTAAACATCGAAGTTCTATAGAAAACAATAAAATTATCTTCCAGAGTAAACAAAAAGATTTACCGCCATAATGTTTGTTCCCTTCCCGTCCCGCATTAACCCGTTGTTTTCCCCGAAGACTGAACTGTCTCAAACTGACCCCCGAACTTAACCAGTAAATACCGGAGCTGCTCAAACTATCAAAAACTTGGGCACTGTCCTGTGGCGACCCCTGGAGGCAGTAACTGACCAGATGTGGGCCGGATAAATTATACTGTAATTAATTTACGCTGAAGTATGTCTGAGACGGTAATACTTTAAGACCCTTTAGTTTCGTCCATCTTTCTATTAAAGACAAAAGCTATTTTGGTAAATCATTAGGCATTAATCTAGTCACTTTAATGTTAATCTGTAAATTATTGATAAGGAAGAAGATAAATTATTGATTGTAAATTCTTATTATGTTGATCTTTGTTACCGCTCTGTTATAGGTAACTTAGTTGCTTTTCATTGTGTTCGCTTTACTGAAAGTTGAGATATCAGTTAACATTTTCTTCCTGAAAAAAAGGATTTTTATGTACTTCTAATAGTAACTTAAAAGATTACCTAAAATAACCATTTACTCATTAAACGTCTTGATCTACAGATGCCAGTTCATCATCATAAATTAGTTGCAAAATCACCTCTAATACAATCACATAAAGTGTTTACCTTACATCTGTACTAAGCTAAAAGCAATCCGGTATGCACCCGTCGCGCCGCACGGCTCGGTGCATATCGAATGCTCCGGGGCAGCAGTGAGCGATGGCCGGCACGCGGTGAGACGACAATTTTGTTGATACAAACGTTTGGTGAAATATGGTCGGATCATAGCTTTCTTCGCTTTGCTTTATAGTCTGAGGGAGTACTTTACCAATATTGCTGTTTTCTAAATATTCATATTCATTCATTCACTTCGCAATGTTACAGTTTACAATATTGAAATATTACAATATTCAATGGATTAAATTTTGACTACAATTTGCTATCCCAAATGTGATCTGTCATGGTGCGAGATTTTCCAAAAGAAGCCCATTTTTTCCCCACGTACCTTGGAAACCTGGGGTTTGTGTGGATTTTCACGCCTTGTACGAAAATCAAATTGAATAATAATCCTACTATATAAATACTTATCTTTCCTAAGTAAGGGTGCTCTATCTTAGATATCACCCCGGGAAATTTTAATAAAACAGATTCAATTTCAAAAATAAACTTATAATCTTTTTATTCAAAGATATGACTTATTAGTGACGTTTTAGTAAGCACTATTGAGTGCTAATATTTCAATGACTTTCAGGTGAAAGTTAAAGTTACTCGCCTTTTACTATTTCTAAAGAATTTGCCAGGTTATTGAAGATTATTATTATATTACTTGCTAACTATAATTTAGTTGAAAATTGTTTACTCAGTAAGGGCTTACAGACAATGTTTATCTACGAAACTGAAACAAGTTACAACAAGCTGACGGTGGTTAAACAACGCCGATACAATATTGGTTTCTGCTAGCCGACACTATAATCAACCCTAATTTGTCTTAAGTTTGGACAAGAGCGCCAATTTATGGCAACTACGGTACAAATTCATTTTATCTCGACAAGAACACGTACAGTCGAATGCACCCTTCAGGTTTGACATTTTTGTTGAAAATAAAACCCTACCGAATACTCGTACAATTGACATGGGGTGTAACAGTATATTTTAAACTACATCATACTATCATGTCTTGTAGGTATGTCAACGTGAAATTGTGAACTCTGTCAGTTTATAATATAACGTATTAGATTGTAAACTAACAGTGGGTTAGGTTAGGTTAGATTATAATTTAACTACGTCAGATTATAATCTGACGGAATTCACAATTTTACGGTGACAGGATATCGCCATTACCATTATGCGCCATTTTATTCTAAGGCAGTTCCGACTAATTCTATATTTAACTGGTTGAGGAGGTCGTAATTAATATAATTCTGGACAATTCACTTATTTAACAAATTTTTGACTATTTATAATCTCAACAAAAGGCCTTTTTCAATTTCGTACGACCTTGGCTTTGAGAATCAATCTTTTATGTCTCAATATCATTTTCCAGGTTCGGTGCACCGCTTCGCTCTACCACTCCTATGTTTACTTTACTTATGTGCCTTCATCGAATGACATATTTCAATTAATTAAATAACTCTATCTTAATTACAAAATGGTCCCAAATGGAGTGCGCTTCGCAACTACACGTCACTTTAGCGCAGCTCGCTTGTCACCATTGTTCGCGCACTAACCAAGTGTCGCCTAACATCTCGAGAGTAAGACAATGGTGCCTCGTTATCAGAGTTAATTTCCTGGGGGTAGACTACGGTAGTTCTTGACGGGTCGGATGTGGACCCAGAAAACAGATATTTGCGTTTGATGTGTCAATTTTGGTAATTATAATGTGTTATGAAGCATGAATTTGTTAGACAAAATACAAAATAATATTCACCACAAAACTCTACCATTAGGTCTTTCAAGTACACACTATTTCTCTGTAAAAGGACAAAAATACTTATTTATGGTGCATATCAGAATTGATAATAAGCGTACGAGTCTTTGGTCTTTGAAGTGCCCTCTAAAAATAGCTCATCATAAAGATATAATATTCTCAGAAAAAAAATAAGTCACACCTCAGGTAGGACCTCTTGTTGGAATAACATATTATAGTCTACTCAGTGATAATAAAGTCATTTTTAAAAATCAAACACTAGCTAGTCCCAAACGTGCCCAAACTACAGATTACCTAATCCCAAACTAAGAGTTGTAGATACCTACTACATGTATACTTGTAAAATCTTCCTTGATTGCTTCTAAATGACTTCTATTCATAAGTGTTTGTGTCATTAACAAAAGCGCTTCTTCTTATTTAGGTATATCTATACTATATAAAGCTCGTCTATTAATATTACTGCGAAGTTTATTTCGAAATAATAATTAAGCCAATAAGCAAACTACTGGTAAGTATCATAATTACTAATATACGAGTACAATCAAAAGTTTGACGCACTAAAATAGTAAGTGCCCGCTCCCTCATTCCAATGCCGACAGAACTCATTTCATCGGAGACCACTAAAATTTTAATTCGACAGTGAATATTTCAATATCGCATGTAAATCGAATCGTAAAACTCTCCAATATCGTTCACTTTATAACACTGTAAAACGGAATACACACTCCACGTATAATCAAATACGCCCAACGTCAGATACTCCACATGAAATAGAATTTTTTCGCTCTTAAAAATTGCGATCACGTTTCTAATATAGTGAAAACAATATTCTAGTGACCGGGTGATTTCTGCACAGATGCTTGCCCTTTCAATATTATTTACGTAGGTGGGGCAAACTTTTTCATACATCTGAAATATGAGTGTCACATAAAATATCCCGTATTGTGTAATGAAAAACTGAGTTCTTTTGTTAGCTTTCCTTTGATT
This sequence comes from Ostrinia furnacalis, assembly GCF_004193835.3. Taxonomy (NCBI): domain Eukaryota; kingdom Metazoa; phylum Arthropoda; class Insecta; order Lepidoptera; family Crambidae; genus Ostrinia; species Ostrinia furnacalis. The sequence continues at coordinate 156,061 of NW_021135191.1, forward strand.
GAAAGTTAAATTTAAATAGTATTCTTTTTAAATGATATTTTGAAATACAGAGTAGACACAAAATTAATGTTCTTGAGTTAATACACAAACACTTATTATAGCTCGAAAAATTAATTTACATAATAGAATAATATTTTTAGGATTTGCATGATTTTATATTTATAAACACGATATTGTTCAACATTATTACTACGCACAAACATAATTTTTCGGATTCCATTAGATTTTTAATGTAAAATCTAACCCCAAATATAACTCATCAGAAAGTTATCAAAAACACATAATTGCCCCCCGCCAAATTTGCAAACGTCACATTTCGCGCAACATAAATTCGATTTTCGATTTCTTTCCCGTCGATACCGCGCGTATCGCGTTCCATATCGCGTGCGTTCGCTTTTTAGTACGTAGAGGGGGGTTGTTTGAAACTCGCATCGATATAAAAACCGCATTAATCTACACTTATCTGAGCGATATTATTTAATGACGCGGCGTTTCGCGGTTATTTGTAACGTTTATGGCGCCCGATGGTGCGTCCCTTGATAAGGGTTACACGTCGATAGGAGTAAGTGAAACTTTTGTGTGCCGTTTTAAACTCGGTTTATCTAAATAGCTATTCATGCGACATTAATTTTGAACGGTCGATTGTGCGGTTAGTGTGGTGTACTCCGTCGCAGTTTCTATTTGCGGATTCATTATCAGATGTAACATATGAATTAACTTTTTGCACGGGGGAAATAAATAACTTTCCAGTATTTTAACGCTTATTTATTTTGTAATAGTGTTTTTCAATAATGAATAAGTAGTCTAAAAGTACTTGACGTATAGATAGTCTAGTAAATCCTGCCTAAAGTTAAAGGTGCGATAACTGGGACTTGTCCAAATTGTTAGTTCTTCTTTTTATTTACTAAATGAATGATCTAAAAGTACAATGATAATGCCATGATACCATTGTTGTAACACGAAAGATAAATGTTGTCTAACCAAATACTAGTGAAGTGTCATTAATTTACTTAAGATTGCTTTTGTAATGGTAATATCAAATATGAATATGAAGACAGTCAATGACTTAGCAAGACAACAGGGGCCACTTATCACGCAAAAGGGCCCCACAAACTGTTCCACGGATTTGCATGAAATATAAAGGTGGCATAGTTGCCTTGTTTATAGCGGTCAGCGTTTTGTTCTCTCCCCTTTCGCATTCCTGTCTTCTGCCTTTATTGTCTTACTTTCCGCTTATGACGGCGGAATGATATATTTGAACGGCGGACAAAGCCCGGAATAGTTGAAACGTTTCCCAGTCTGAGCCATATTTTTATGGCAGTTTTACAATTGTTTTTAGTTTTGGTTCATTTCTTTTTAAATATTACAGCCAGTTTTCAAGGTGATTTTAGTCGTTATGCGAATAAGTATTTATATTGTTCTGAGTTTGTTTCGGGTTATTACTCCGATTCTAAATAGTCAATATTTTAAAGGTTACTGAAAATGCCTTCCTGAAATCTCGAAATATAAAATTCATTATTACCTTTACCCAAAAGAGACTAAAAGGGTAAACCACTTAAACAATTAGCGAACCACTCATGCGCTCTCATAAAAAATGAAGTCACTTCATATCCCATTAGCGCTTTCGCCAAATGACATCTCTTTCTCGATCTCATTATTCGATTAGCTGTATCGAGAGCCGTCAATCGGCTGTCATATTCGAACAATCGCCACTCGAGTCACTCGATCACCTTTCTAATGAGGGCCCGGAATTATTAAAAAACCATTAGACCGGGGCAAGACCATGATGGATGGACTCTTGAATCCGATCCATTTCAATTTGAGTTGCGTCAGCTCGAAAGGGTACTGTCCCCTGCGTATGGTAATATGTTTTAAGTCAACCATGCTTTTGTTTAGTCCAGCTGGATTTGCCCGGGGTTTATGTTAAATAACATACCTACATACAATTTTCTAAGTAGATAGGTTCTGTAATTTTGTATTTATCTGTCAGTTTTGTGTCTATTTTGCCTTTTGTTTGAAGTATCACATCAGTAATAACCGAGTTTGTAGTAGTTTTGTATTTGAATCTCGACATTATTTGAGCATTTTTATATTTGTTAGTGTTTTATAAAATTCTATGTCGTTACTAGGGAATAAACTATTTACTGGCCACCCTTACCAGCTGTACGTGTTATCATAGTAATTTTTTTCATAAAACTACTGCTTCAACTTACAAATTTACCATTCTGATATATCACCACAATTATCAGTTTTAGATTTACGAGGGAAAATATTTCCACGCGGCTCTTTAGTAATAACTCACCAGCGATTATAATATTATTTATTGTATTTATAAATCATTGATAGAGAAAATTCTTAAGTAACCAAAAGTAGTATAAATGCGAGCGTTGTAGTATAAACGAAATAAGTCGTAGAAACATATTTTTTCGTACCGATAACAAACGTTTATAAGACGGCAATAACGGGTGAACATTACTCTTGGCTAACCAGGAATGATGAGCTGATAAATCATATCTAGTCGCCGATTTATATCGCAATAAACGAGGAGGAATTGCCCCAGTGAATAAACACTGTTATCAACTTTTTATGGTGTTTTATGTCTAGGAGTTTAATGATGTGCGATATTTTTCGCTAGATACGTTTAATTGATCGAGAAGATGTTTAATGATGATGATGATTAATGGTCATTCTTCTTTTTCTGCCCTTTTCTAAAAATAAAATCGACGTTTACTTTTGTTGCTGCCATTCTATAACTTTGCTTGAAAAAGTAAGGAAACATTTAGGAGTACCCACACACTGTATTATAATAACAAAACAAACTTAGCAAAACGTAGCACGTTACGAAAAGCTCCGACTCGTAGCGTCGGCTACAGAGTAGTAAGCTACGCTAAAAATCCAGCCCGTTAACTCGGCTCGCTGTATAAAATAACCATCTGTGCAACCGCCGCTTATCCCTCCAAAACTCTCTTTGTGAGGATAACTCCACATCCCTTATGATATGTTTATGTACTTTGAGATTTTATGTGGACGTTCTGACGCGGAGCACGAATTTTATTGGGTTTATAGAATTTTATGAGCCCATATCGCATGCAGTGCCCGCTGTTTTTCATTGTTTATTGATTTTGAGGACGCTAAACGGCTGGGACAGTTTCCTTAACGGTCATTGTTTTACGATACGACTTGGATGAACGGTCGTCAGTGACTTAACAATACTTATCAGCTCTTCTATCATTCTTTTGACACATTTGATACTTCGACTGAATAAAACATTGTTTGATAGAATTTTTAACTAAAAATTAAGCTTTATGATGAGCACTGCAAGAATGTCAAGTACCAGACTTCTTTTCAAGACAGATATCTCTTTTTCAGAGTAAATTATATTTTTTCCGCGTAGCTCATTCAATCAAAATTGTTAATCTTTACTCTGGAAAGAGACTGTAATTTGAATTTCATTATATTTCTTGTAATTTCTATTGTCAGTTAGCGTAGTTGCTACTAACCACTATAAATTGAGTCTGCGAATGACATAAATATGAACCTCCCTCCACAAATAGTGGCAGACAAACAACAGTTCTAGCGGAAAATCTCTGCTCAAACTACGTCGGAGCGGGTTTAACAGTTTGACGGCGCACTTAATGTATTTATACCGGCGGCATCTGTGGCTAATGATACGCTGGACCCACCCCCAGGTCCGGCCAGGGTTGGTAGACAGCTGGACATCAGTCTAAAACTGTGAACAACGGGTCTCAAACGCGTTATTTATTAGTACTTACTCGTATGTATGTAGGTAGTACATACTGTACTTAATTAGCTTGATGTTTGGGATATGTTGCTACAGCCGTGGTCACAAAAATAAACTTTTTGTGACCTTTTTTGAAAGGTTAAAAAAAATATTTTAGCTTAACTGGATTAGCAATATCTAAAGAAATTCTTAACCGTGAATTGCTGTCATCTTATTCAACACAGTTTGATCTTTGTGTTATTAAGAATGAGCATGAAAGTTCGAAACCCACGATGAGTTACCGATAAAGAAAATTCTATACTTAGCTTCTTTAAAATACCTTTCGAAGAATTAGTAAGACATGCATCAACATAATAAGACAATTCATTTGCTTTAAACACAAAAAAATCGCTTTATGACGTATGAGTAAAGCTGCCTAATTTATATTCGGTAATTAAAACAATTTTACGTTTAAATTTAAGATCCATCAATGTATGATATGTACCTACAATTGCAATAAACTAATTTGATTTGATTTGATTTGAAAACATACACAATCATCATCTACCCACTCATGCCGTGGTGGTACAATGATGCGTTCAAATGAATACGTGAATTGGACTCTTGTATCTGACAGCCCTATTATGGGGGGTCCGATAGGCCCCCATGAGTCGGTCATTAGTTAAACACGCACAGGCGCCCGCATGTCGCAAGTTTATCTTTGGCTAAACCGTAGGTATGTGGACTCGATTAGCCCTTTGATCAAATAATCCGACGATAAAATAGGGTTAGGAAATTAAATTACATTAAATGCCATTGTCGAAGGCGACAGATAAGTGTGGTTCGGCGAGCCGGGTGCCATTTCGCCGAGGAAGTCGTTAACAACAATGCCCACATAATGGTATATTCGTATCGTTGAATCGTATACAGTTGGATTGTAGAGCTCAGTATTTATTGTCATTTTTGTTACAGGTTTCCAGTACATCACTTTGTTCCTAGACGGAGGTAAGAGGCTGACAGAAGGGAATTAACAATTGAAGAAAATTATGGTACAGTAAAACGACTTCTGGTAAAAAAGTTTCATCCACTTGACTGAGTGACTCTACCAGTGAATTTTTTTAGTGTTGTTATAACCCTGTAAAATGCCGAAAAGCTTCATTTAAAATAATAAGAATAATTTTCGTTTCCATGCTGTCTATTTCACTAGGATATACTCGTATAGGTGCATGCATTAAACTACGCGCACACAAGCAACGGAAGACGCGTCGTTGTTCGCAGGTGGCGTGCAGGATAAACCACACTAGTTTAATTGGCGGTCATCTACCCTCACTCCAGTTAAGGTATCCAGATTTGCACCAGAATTTACCTTTATTAAGGAACGTTTGTGGATAAATAAAACAGACATACGAGTAGGTAGCTTTTTGATTATGTAATGTAAGGAAAAAAATGTACCTACCTACTTAATGGAAAATACAAATTGTTGTAAGACATTTTCTAAAGAATATCCTCGAGAGTAGTATTGTATTCGTTAAAAATCTTTTACAGTATCGAACTGGCAGTTGAATAAAAATGATAATTTTCAGTCCAAATATGATAAGATTTCAGCTACCAATCCAATGGATATCATCTGCATCGATAAGTTAACCTCTGCCTTCCCTTAGCAACACTTGTTTATTTAACCGTATAATTAACTATTGTCTAAAACGCGCATTTCTAATTAAAACCCTACAGGGGTTGAACCAGTGTCGGTAACGGAACGAGCGGCCTGCAGTGGTCACTCGATTAATACTAACATTAATCTTACCGCTCGGAGGGTAAATTTATGCTGTCGTTTTGACAATTGATGGCGAAGAACACCGTGAAGATATTTTGTTTAAAACCGCTACAGGGTTGAATTTACTACGACAGAAAGGCCGCAACTGGGAAACAAACAAGTTTATTTTACCAATGTGTATTTTAAACAAAGCATAGTAGCTTCTAAGTAGATATGTATACTTATTTCTAACTAGCTGACCCGGCGAACTTCGTACCGCCTTAGCGTAGAGATTTTCTTTATATTTTTTTCCGTAAAAACCATGTACAGAGTATTAGAAAACTACAAAAAAAAAATCAGCCAAATCGGTCAAGCCGTTTTCATGTTATGTCGTGACAACGGAAAACGGGTTTCATTTTTATATATATAGATTAAAAAGCTTAGTAGAGTTGATGTGATAGAACTTACTTTGCAATCACTGCGGATTCAAATGCAGTTCTTGCTGAGAGGATATACATATCATATGACGATTTTTTTATCTTAAGAGCATATGACGATTTGTAAGAACTATTTATTAGTCTAAACAAATAAAGAAATTTTGACTTTCACTTTGACTATGATTTTGCAGCATAATTTTTCTATCGAATTAAATTAAAATAAAAACAAACCCAAATTGCCCCGCACTTTCTGGACAAGCGTGCCCAGGCGTGCATGAGAATGTCCATGACATCGCTCGCTGTGGAAATTTCAGTCACACTTTTTACAAGTTTTAAAGATGCGGTCACACGATGCATTGTAATGGGGCATTAGAATGTGTTATGGTTTTTTAGGATAACTTAAATTATGTACATCGATACCCCGCCTGTTTTTACAAACAAAACAAGAAGCTTTGCACTTTGTTAATTCACGTACAACTTCTCTTCAAACTGACTGGTCTCATAGCATAACAAGGGCTTGAAAATTTGAAACTTAGTAACTTAATAATATTTACCTTTATTTATTTATTATCAGAAAAGTGCATGCTCACAGAAAGTTCCAAAATGCATACTAATTTATAATACTTTGCGGTCGATATTATACTCCTTGCTAACCGTCTAAAATCGCCAGGTATTCGTGAAGGTGCGCGTGACGTTGCTGCTCGCTGCGAATGTTAATTCACATATTTTTAAAAACCGACTTGAAACCATAAGCGCATGCCAAACACGACCTAAAAAAATTTGAATATTCTTTGTAACTACAACATCTATAATGTTATGCTCCTTGCTGACCGCCTAAAATCGCAAAGCATGCGTGAAGCTGGTCATGACGGTCGCGGTGGCCGCGAATATTAATTAAACTACATCTTCTCATAAAGAACCACTACACCAAATGTCGGCCGTTTGTTTTAGTGGTTCGAAACGGACTACTATTCCGGAGGTAGCGGGTTCGATTCCCACACAGTACAAACATTTGTGTGCATGAACATATTTGTTTGTATTGGACTGGGTATTTTCTATGTATAATAAGTATGTATTTACAAAAAAAAAGTATTTAAGTATGTTTATATCCGTTGTCTAGTACCCATAGTACAAGCTTTGCTTAGTTTGGGACTAGAAGCGCAGTGTAAAATGTCCAAGGATATTTAATTAAAAAAAAATTGACATTATTATGAATGTATAAATATTTTTAGAAGTATAGATATTATGCTCCTTGCTGACCGTCTAAAATCGCAAGCAATGCGTGAAGCTGGTCGTGACGTCGCGCTCGCCGCGAATATTAATTCACTCGCGCTTCACCCACAGACGCTGCTCATGCAAATTGCATAGAACGATTCTGTGATTGACATTATTGTTCCCTTTCGTTACTAAGTTGGTGATGAGTATTGGCTGTGAATACAGCCTGTAAAGTAAATTAACGCCAATATGTTCACGTGACAATATAAAGGCAAGTGTGCATCAGTCTACTGAGAACTATTAAGTTTTATTAAACAAACAAAAGTATAGTGNGTAGGTATAGTGATTCATTTAACTCTCCTGCCACCATCCAACTGCGAACCAATAAGCGAACAACCATAGCCTGGACAGTGCGATATGATTCGGTAGTTTAATTTCAGCTTCGTTTAGCAGCATCGGCTTAATAAGTAATGCTACAATGCAAAATAAACAAGAACACATTTTGTTTCAGATGAAATTGTAATGATCCTTTCTAAATGTTTGATAATCCCAATAAAACTCAAACACTACAAACTCTACACTATCAAAAACTAATTAATGCGGCACGGATATTAGTTTTGTCCGTAAAATTATAAATTCCACGTTGACATAAAGGGCCCGCACTGATACGGAATAAATTTTCAACTTAATTTAACCAGACAAACACAAAGGGAAAGGGCCCGACTTAATTTCGGCATTGAGGTGGAAACTAATGATAAGCTAGTTTGTACTCTGCCTACGTCAGTCTGCTACGAGTATAACTATTGTTAAAACGTTAGGGTGCGGCCAGACTATGCGTTTCGACTCTGAGATTCTGTAAGGCCTTTGCCACGCTTGACGGAAAAGTCGCTCCGATATCACTTGATTAGCGGAAAATTTGCGACAGCATTCCTGTTAGCCTAGGCGCAGACCACCGACTTTTAGTTGGCCGATAGTTGGGCCCGATTCTAATTTGTATGAAGAATCGGCCGATACCAAATCGGTATAATGTGCGCACTTTCATACGTCATGCCCATACTGATTAAACTATCGGCCAACTAAAAGTCGGTAGACTGCACCTAGGCTTTTTTAGGTAATAGGCACAAACACAGCTTAGGTGTCAACAAAATCGGCTCATACAAAACTCATTATTTCATTTTCAGTTCTACATCGGCGGACGACCCGCGTCCGATTTCGCGCTTCAATGTGCGTCACATCTGTCGCATCTTCACGGTTTAACATTCTTTGATAAATGCCTAAAATATTACATTATTACTCCATTTTGAAATGCCACGTGTGTTTACTCTGATTCTAATGTACTTATTTAAAATAGAAAGATTTTTTACATTATACCTACCTTCATCATCATCCCATAAAAATAAAAATAAATCGTATTATAATTTCATCTCGTCTTTCTATTGTCGCATACAGCTGTATGCTAGACATTCCCATACATTTTTTGCAAGACGTCACTCCATTCAGCTACCTAGATTGATTTGATATTGTAACTCAAAAATACTAAATGTACCATACTACAAATATTATGAAAAAGCTCACTGGAATTCGTATGAAAATCATAATAATTAAAACGCACATTAACAAAATAGTTAACTAGGTAAAAACGAATTGTTAAATATTGCGTTGCACAGATATTTAGAGTCAATATTTGATAAACGAAACTATCAGTTTACTTATTTACAAACAGTTTTATATCAATTACAAATATTGACGGGAACGATTGACGTATGAAATTACAATATTTACCAACGATACTTTTATTAACATTTCATATCGCTTTGTAAAAAAATCCTCACCAATTTGCCGTAGCCGAATTCCGTCCGATGAAAACTGACAGATTTTTAATAAAAACTCAATATCGCCAAATCAAACAGGTACAGTCGGACATAATTTAATCAGCGTGAAATACATTGGTTCCGCTGCAGTCTGTCAAGAACAGCCAATCCATATTTTTATTTTCACACCAATAAGTTGACATTATAAACAAAATTAAATGGACTACGTACTTATCGGCTAAACCACATATCTTTGACTAAGGTGTAGAGTTTGTGAAGTTAGGGCTTGTAGAGTTAGGCAGTATAGTTATAAACTTGGTTCTACCATCTAATGTTAAAAAACATTGTGACTGGAATAGTTCAATGTTACGAACCTTTTTTACTACTACAAAATTGTCCTGAAAATCAAAATATTCAAATATATGGGTCCATGGGTTGATTAAGTCTCCATGGGCTGTATTGATTATGGTTTATCAACTTTACTTATTAAAATCTTAATTCAACATTCATTCTCATTGTTTATTTATCGGCTGCAGAAGCTGTTCTATCTTAGCTGTGGCATACATGCATTTGATGGCGGGCGCGCAGTTATTAAACCACAGACTGCCATGGCCAATTACAAGGTAAACCGAGCGAATTTGTTGTAATTTAGACATTCACCTGTGCACTGCCACTTCATTTGGCTGCCTGATATTGGATTTACGGGATAGCCTTTGACGTAAACTATTAGCGTTAATGCTAAATAATTGAGAAGAGAGACTTTTAGATAAATAGATTGGTTTAGATTCTGAATTTTAGTGTTAATAGAAAATAATTGGGCCAATATGATTATGTTTCATTTCAGCGATAAAGCTATTTCTGTAAAGGGATCAACAACTTGTAATAAAAACTTTCTCAAGCAAATGAAAATGAATTAGTATGAAGAAGTTTAATGAGATTTCGAAGTCAGTTCCATACAAATAGTTTTAAGCACCATTAGGATTGTGTAGAGATTTATAAAACTACTGTGTTTTAAATATTTTAGACCTAGGAGTGATAACATTGTAATACTTACCGCTTTTGAAAAGCCTATTTGCAGCTAAAAATGATTTTATGACTACAACTTTACTTTATGAGATCATTGTTTAAAACAAATGTAGTTCAACAAAATGATGATTAAACCCACTCATAAAACTTACAAAGAGCAAAGAAAGAAATAAACAACAGTGTATTTCCCCTCGAACGACCATAAACATCCCATAATCGACTGTTTGCTATTCCCCTCATATTTTCCAACTTTGATGCACAGAAGCTAAACAAAACTTCCTTCGATCCACTATACATTAGCACTATAGGTAGGTACTCCACTATAGTGTAGTGTTGTGGCGACAGATGTTGTATTGTATGTCGATAATTTAGGAAAAATGAAGGAGCTACTGCGACTTTGATCTATGTTTTTGTTATGAAGAAAAATACTGAGAATAATAATTTATTGATAATAAAAGTGTATAATGTTGATTAGAAATAACTATCTACGAGTAGGTGAGTTGTAAGTAAGACCTAATTGAATACATTATGTGCACTAGGATTTTTTTTTATTTGATCACGTCTATTAAAAAGTCTCAGTCCTATTCACTGTCGTGTTCATGAGCCGATGACAATCTTGATAAATTTTCACTATTATCCCAATTAGATTATGCATGCATTTTACTATTAAAATACTTTAGCAAAACCAAATAGTTTTCAGTATCGATAAGAGTGGACAGCACTAGCGCTAAGGCAAAGTGTATTCGTAGTTAGTGAAGTTATTTCCGCCATATATTTTCATTCGGCAATAACAACGCCTGGGGATGTAATTAATAAGGCTAATATGATTAGGTTCTCCTCAAACTTTGCCGAGTGTCTGCTTTTAATGAATGCTTTGTTACATTCAGCGTTAAAGTGGAGTGGCTGTTTACTGATAAATAAGTGCAACTACGAGTTTGGAGAATAAACCACTGAGTGCAGTCTACTCGTATAACAACGAGTTTTATAACTTTTTAGGTAATTTAAAATTTATGTGAGTAAAAGTGGTAAAAGTAAAAGTTATTAGGCACATCTAAACATCATACGCAGTACTCTCTTCATAGTATATCAAGTTATAATTTTAGTCGGGACATAAAGTTGATAACTTTGGTTTTATCTGCTCTAAAGGTCAACGTATGATTTTGATTGGGGCACAAAACGAAGGAGTGTGTAATAATTTATAAACTTAATAAGCTTAGGTATTTTTTTATTTTACGAGTAATGTCGTATGCTCTTAGGTACATCAATAGTGTTGCTCTCGACCTCATCCGACTTTACGTCGAGATTTGATTTTGTAGCGCTCTAGCAACTTTAGTGAACTCTGACTGCGAAGTATCGGACGAGCCGTCGGCTATACCGATCATTCAATTATTGACGCTTCTGTTCCAGCTTCACTTCCCAACTTATAAAACATGTTAAAATAAGTGCCTGTGGTTATAATTGGTTGGTTAACAGTATTGGCTTGCGTGGAAGCCGCCGGCGATTTGGCTCTGACGGACGGCCAATTTTATTATATGCGTGAATATTTTTAATTTTTGTCACTGGTTGGTTGGTTACTGAAAGTGACTTGTTTAATTATTGTTCAAGTCGTATGATGATGTTGAAAACGATGTTCATCGTTTTCAAAGACCACTTAGTAAGTATGTTCAGTTAAAAGTTAAAACAGCATAAAATTCATAGACTTTCAAAACGTTTCGCCTCTCTGTAAACAATCAAGACAAACATAGTCAAAAATATCATCAACATAGAGTAACAAAATGTTTAACTTCTCTGTACTCATTATACTTAGGACAAGCTAAGGATAAAGACATCAAAGAAATTCACAGATTTCTCCACCGTTTTAAAACCAGTTTACTTATCTATTACACTAATCGAATTATCAAACTCGTCGATCAACAAATCTGCGAGGACAGGTGACGCCGCCCGCGCCGGGACCAAGCGGCGTAAATAATTGATAAATTGCCACCGGGCTCCCCGAAGTGACCCGACCAAAACCCAAACTTGGAATTTACGAGCGTTTAATTGTAGCTTAATTCCCGAAACAGTCTTGGCTTTGTGAAATATAGTCGCTGCGGACGCCTGATTTAGTTTGGTAAATAATAGGTCTGAGTTTTCAGTAATGTAAGAGTCAGTGTTAATGCATTACTAAATAAACTGTCATATCTCTACATTAACTACACTGCTAGTGCTACATTTTCTAAACTTAGATATGTTTGCTTGAGCTTATCTTAGAAACTTTGTAGTTGCAAGTATCTAAGAAGTTTATCGCTTATAATTTATGAATATTTAAAAACCACTGGAGTTCGCCACGTAGTACATATTTGAGTTGACTAAGACCTTGAGTCCAAAAAAGTGATTTTCCACAGTGACTCTACCACAGTCATGATCGTCTCTGCTCTCAATAATATTCTTCATCATCTAACATCAGTTTTTTTTTCAAATATGTTATAATTTAGAATCGAGATCATTCAATACAGTTGACAGTCCTTGCAAGTGTCTTGAAAACAAACTACCCAACCAAAACCCCAGTATACACTGCAAATAACCGACGCGACATCAGAGGCGGGTCATCCGTCACTTAGTACCTCCTACCCTGCGGCCGACGCATCGATCTAAGTCCCGCTCAGTTTGGCCAACGTCTTACAAGTGCTGAGAGTCACCTGATCTTGCAAGACGTATCGCTATCGTTTCGCTTATTAATGTAGAGACCGCATGGACCCTTGACGCTTGGCGATGGTGTGTACGTAACCTAATATTTGAGTTAACCCTTTCGCTGTTAGCGTACGAAACTTAAACTAAACTTAATATTATTATGGACATTTTAAAGAAAATTTCAAAGCATTTATACCTCTAAAACTGTAGTATGCAAGAGGCTGACAATATTGTGACTGAGCTTTTTGCACTGCTTCTTGTCAGCACTGGCCCATTTATTGTCCCGAAGCAGTGGTATGGTTAAAAAAAACTTTTTTGGGACGTATAAAAGAACATTTTAAAAGCTTTGCAGAAATAAATAAACTTTTGCTTAAAATCATACACGTAGGCAGTCAGTTTGCTACAACCGTTTATCACGTACCTTGGTAAACTTAATCGCATTAGCAGTCACAATCCTTAGCGCTGCAAGTAAACAAATTATCCTAAGTTGTGTAATTAAGACGCCGTACGCAATATCTCTGCAAGTGGTGCCTGATTTACAGTGTCCATTCATAACGCTGTTTTATTGCGCTTCGTGTTTTATTGCCGCTGCATTAATGCAACCTGCGACTAATAACCGTGGTTCTGAAAACAGATTGTAAACACAAGCTTTACAAGGAAGTTATGAAAGAGAAACTGCCTTACAAAGATCATAAGATAGACTTCTGTCTGTGGTGATTAGGGCACTTTGCAATTTTTGAAAACACAATCCCTAAGATAAGAACTTAAGAAGTTTTATTTTTTTAA
>NW_021135193.1:0-1762 GCF_004193835.3 Ostrinia furnacalis
GAAGCTTTGTCAATGCTAAATCCATTGCACAATATCACACAGACTGTCATTTATCAAAAACCACGAAAGCAAAGCCACGGGCAAAAGCTTAAAATACGCAAAAAAAGGCGGTATATCACCTGATGGTGTGAAGATGGGGTCAAGCGTATAACTCTTAACATACACGTATTCCGACACCCCGATTATGTGATGATTATAAGGTACAGTGCGTTACGTTAATCGAGTCATGGGAACAATTTAATTCGCTCCTAAGGGCCATTCATCAAGCAGATAAGATCCGGCGCAGGCGCAGCTCAGCTTCGGCAGTCGTAATTGAAGCACGCCCCGACTTTACGACTTGACAAGTACACTGGTGTACATTTATCAAAATTTTAAAGCACAGGTGATGTAATAGCTTAGGCTCAGAACAGACGGTGAAACGCAACTGCAACGAAACTGTAACTTTCTGATGATTCTGATGAATGGAACTGAAACTGAAAGTTTCAAACTGGTCGCGTCATGTGTGGTCTCTCAACGGACGTTATGGCAGAAACTAGATGCAACTCAAAAGTAACTAGCAGTTGCAGTTGCGTTTCACCGTCTGTTTTGGGCCTTACAGTAAACGGGCGTAGGTAGAGCATAAAAAAGGGAAGAGAAAACTACTCGTAAAGTAAGTAAAATGTTCCATGTCAAACTGAAATTCATGCGAGCGTAACCACCATCAAATAGAAAAAGCTTATTGTCCCACTAAAATCCCCAAATCCCCTATCGCAATTCGAACCCACGAGCTGGCGACATCATCTTTCCTACTTTGGAATACATAAATTTTAACTTAACATTATATGCTACGAAATAGCTTTTATCAGTTATTACATTCGTCACATTTCATCAGGTATTTTTATAACCGTCCGATATTATCTTTTATTGTACGGTAATATTTCTGAAACGGAGTGTACGCATTATTTAATACTTTCACACATTGACATCTTGCATCTTTTAAGCGCCAAAAAAAATCATTATCACTTCTATTGCCATGACTTTAAAGTTGAAAGTAGTGAATATTTGTTGAGAAGTTGAGATTCGCAAGGGCATCGATATGGCCCGAATTCTCAGCGTCACTTCACAGTGAAGGTGGTCACAGTAAGCCCACCTATCTCATGAAACAACATGGTTTGTATAATTTTAACGATTATGACCGATACATATCAATGTTGTCTCATTGATCGTACCTACTACCTACTGATTGAGTTATTAATGCAATCAATATTGATATCCATCAATCAAGCTATAAATAAATAAAAGATAAAATTGATGCAATACCTGATTGTTTAATTACCTTGGGCACATGCTTCTTGCATAATAAGCAGTACTGTGAACAATTTATTACCCAATTATAATAATCATTTTACTCAATTCAATATAGCTGGAACTGTTCCCAAGAAGCGTCATAGAGTATAATCTGCCACTTTTAGAGGATAGTCAAATTTAGAACCCATTTACTAAACTTATAAATATTTAAAAAAAAAAAAAAAAAAACTTATCGCTCTACCTATATCATGATCTACTTTTTTTTGTCACTTTCTAACACTCATCATGAGAGGCAATGTGAAGCGACAATAGCCGAAAAGTAAAAGGTGTCGAACTGGCCGACTCGAGATCTGAGGAACGTTGGTTAAAAAACAATCCATCTGAAACACGTTCTGTGCACAGCGGTGTTTCTGTTCAGCGCCTCTATTATGTTGTTGCAGTCCGATAAGGATCGCGGTAGTTAATTTGCTTAAGG